>NW_017304185.1:576064-620301 GCF_001594115.1 Trachymyrmex septentrionalis | reverse complement strand
ACATTAAAAATAAGATGCGTGGTGAGCGATTTGAATCACCTGAAGCAACTGTTGAAATATTTCGTACACTGATTTCTGAGGTTACAACCTTAGAATGGAAAAAATGCTTCGAAAATTGGTTCGAGCGTATGCAAAAATGTATCGATCTTAAAGGCGAATACTTCGAAAAACAATAAAGCCATTTACCGAATTTTATTTTATTTTTTTCATATTGTTTGCAGAAATTTTTCCAGCAGCCTACTTATATACATTTATCAGTTTTTGAGCTTTATTTTTCTACTAAAAGATAGTATTCTGACTTCTCTTCAGAATATTTATCGCCAAAATCTTCATATAGTAGCATTTTTTATTTGGCATAACTAGTGTGCACTATAATGCACTTTAATGCCGTTGTACACAAATCAATGTAAAGATATATATTTAATAAAAATATAAAAACGAGTTAAACTGCGAAATCCCAATACATTTTATTATGCTATTTGATAAAATATATTTTGAGCATTTTATTAATTGAGATATCTCATTTTTACGTTCAGATTAGAATAGTGTACAAAGACTTTAGTATGCTCTGAATTCTGCCAATAAAAAATGCTATAATATTCTATTAGTGTCAAGAAAAAAAGTTATGAAAAAGGAACAACGCGTTATATTTTGAGTAACAGTAACGGTAACGAATCACTCTTTAGGAAAAAAAACGATAACGGTAACGAATTATTTTTATAAAGCAACGTTGTCAACCCTATATATATATATACATATAATATATATAATTATAACCATATTTGTAAATCTAATAATATTTTACTCAAATAAATGTAAATTACCTTATAATTGAAGATTGCCAGCTTCCATTTCTTTAAATTTACCACTCACATTTTATTTCCTCTAATTCCTGAGATCGTACGAGGTCCAGTCCCGGATCAAAAGGATTAAATTCTTTGACCCAAAAAGTAGGACCGACGTTCGCACTGTCCATCGGAACAGGTGTCATAGCGTCCTTTCGGGATGTTGACCCATATTCCGGGACCGAAAAAGGTGCATGCGAATCACAAGTGTTCACCGCGTATATCTGTGAGATTGAGTCTAACCGTCTTCCATATCTTCTCCATTCTCTCTCATTGTCTCCTTGACTAAATTTTAAGGGTTTGGACGTAACATTATATAGCCATAAATTAGAATCACCTTGTATATGGGTCGTTTGAAAAGTCCGTGCAAAGTCATTGCTGATGGCACTACTGGCGCGTATCAAGGTTAGATTTAGTTAGTAGCATCTCTTGGAGGAACACACACCAAGTTACAACCAGATCGGTCTATTTGTTTGTGTTTGGCATTCATTTGAATCGAGGAAGTCGAGTGATTTTCAATAACGCACCAGCTCACACCTCAGCAGTTGTGGTCGCAAAATTAATGGAATTAGGGTTCCAACTCGTCTCACATCCCCCCTATTCTCCAGACTTGGCTCCCTCGGACTACTATTTGTTCCCCAATATGAAGAAATGGCTGGCGGGAAAAAGATTTTATGGAAACGAGGACGTGATTGCAGAAACAAACCCCCCTCGACTTCCTCGATTCAAATGAATGCCAAACACAAACAAATAGACCGATCTGGCTGTAACTTGGTGTGTGTTCCTCCAAGAGATGCTACTAACTAAATCTAACCTTGATACGCGCCAGTAGTGCCATCAGCAGTGACTTTGCACGGACTTTTCGAACGACCCTCGTATATATATATATATATATATACACATACACACATACAATATACATACAGAGTGGCTCTAAATTTTGACTCCACCCATTCTGAGAAGGACTAAACTGAGTCGAAAAGTCTTGTATCATTTTGTAATGCTCGCAATAATTGACAAGATATTAATGTTTAAAGATAGACGAATACGCGCGTCCGCCCGACCTATTATGCCGAAGGTATGACCCATCGAAAGCAGCGCCTGCTAAGGCCTCCCCGCTCCTCGCGGCCCGCGTGTCATACGACTGGTGGACTGTACCTTTCTGCTAAGGAGCATATGACTTCCCAAATAAAGCCAGTTTCTCACCTCTTCTCTTGCCAAAGGGCGGACGACTTTCTACGCGAAGCTACCTTTTTTTAACTTTTAAATTACACAAAACCCAAAAATAAGATCTTCATAAACAATATATCGTAACAATATTGTCTGTAAAGTTTCAACTCAATTGGAGGGGTATCTCATTCGGAAGAACACCCTATTTACTTGCTAAAGTATTGAACATGCATTTATGAAACACTCTGTATAGTATATCTCATGTACAATATATGAGTTATGATGTAGTCATGATAAAACTTGAACAAAAAAAAACAAATTATTTGTGTTATATTACATTAATATATCACTTGTGTTATATTACAATAATATATTACATTAACACGCACATACACACACGCGCGCGCGCACACAAAACGCAGGCGTGTTATCAACATACACACATTTCCAAAAAGCTTGCACAGCAGATATAATCCTGTTTGTTCGTATGATATATCAACATATTTTTTCACAACATACTGTAAATTTAACATAGAGCAATTGCATTTCATCATGAATCTAAAAGCGCACAATAGTTGATAAGTATGCAACATCTTTCTCCTCCTATTGCTTTACAGATTCATCGCGCTCTCAAACAGCTCCAGCATCCTTTTCATCTCTTTGCTGAAAATCAAGATAGAAAAAGGAATGTATATGCTTATAAAGAATAATCTCATTTTTTAAATACTCTAATATTCATGACAATTCATCGCAACAGAATTATCTAACGTAATTATAACGTATTTTTAGGGAATGAAAAGTTACTTTTTAAAAGTAACAAGTTCTAGTTATCAATTTTTAAAAGTAACTCGTTACAATTACCATTTACTTGAGAAAGTAATTTTTCATTACTTTCCCGTTTTTAAAATCAACGACTAGCAATCACAGCAAATAAGTATCTAGGGACTTTCTAATCTCAAGCGCTACGAGTAGCTTGTATCCAATTATGTGCAAAGTTAAAACAATAAGGGCTAGTTTCACCAACGCCATTTAACTTAATCGGCCATTGATTGACCAACCGCGTTTGCTGTTTAGTAGAATCGAGCAATTACGATTGACAGTTAAACACAATTAGACTCAATCGGCGTTGGTGAAAATGAAGCCCTATAAATAACTATAAAATTCGTTACCGTTAAAGTTACCAAAAAAAAAGTAACTCACGTTACCAGTAAAGTTATCAAAAAAGTAATTTGTAACAAGTAATGAGTTACTTCCAGTCTCTGTGTATTTTTTTCTTTTTTTGATTGCTGCTTGGATATAATCACACATTATAAATTTTATGAGTATTCTGAGAATAAAGTCAGAAATATATAAAAAAGTAAGACAGTAAAACGTAAACAGTAAGCGAATTGGCTAATCATATTAAAGAACTTAAAACAATAAAATTAACATTTTCTATTATATGTTTCTAACTTCAAAATTTTTGTCATAACGAAACATAGATTGAATAGAATCATTATATTGAATAGAAACCATGATTTCGATTTGAAAGATTCGGAAATTCTTGATATTAAACGGTTTCTTTATAAACGACGCATTTCTAAAATGTTACACATCCAATTATAATACAAAAAAAAATAGGTTAAATCTTCAGTCCGATCAGGAATTCTTACATCATTCATACATTTCGATTCTCAATAATTTGTACTAATTTCTATTACGTGTGGTATTAATTTCTTTATAATGCATTTCTTGTTAGGAATATTTTGTTGACGTTAATAATATTGATCATTCATTTTTACGTCATTTGCAAAGTGCCTTTTCATGCTGAACACTCATTTCTAGCGTCAAAATACTCGTAGATCAAAATTGATGCTTAATATTCATCAATTTCTATCATGTGACTTATTTTGGCGCAAAAATGAGCGTCGAGTGTAAGAATGAAAAGGTACCTTATAAGGTACCATTATAGGTAATTTCTTTTCATGTTCATATTAGAGACCATAGTATAACAGAGATGCGCAAAGAGTCACGTGATCGTAATTTCTCTGATTGGATGGAGTCTCTCGTGCATTTTATTTTAAATTATATTCACATACAAAGAAAAATTACTCAGCTATATTTAATGTAACGTTTAATTTAATCAGTCCATAGTTTAATTTCTTTGTTAATATGTATAAAAATAATCACATTAAAATCAAAAATGTAAAAAAACAGTATTTTTTACTTCGAAGAAAAGTATAAAGTAAAAGAAATTAATGAACACAATTAATTAAATAAACAAATATAAATATAAATAAGGACTCTCAATATTAAACAATAAAAATAAAAAATAATAAAGTTCAGATGAGGTTATTGAGAGTCATACGCTGTTATAGATGCGAAAAGACAGGAGAAGTAGATAATCCTTAAATGTTCATAATTATCTTCATTTTATTTCGAACGTTTCGGCTCATTTTTGAGTCTTCATCAACGACTATAAAATCAAAAATTCATCCATTGAAAGCAAGTCACTTGCATTAAAAATGCAGCATTCATTACACTGCATCAAATTTATAATTTAACATTATGAGGGAAACAAAAAATCAAATAATAAAATCAAATAACTCATCTCAACAGAAAACGAAAAAATGGAGCTCAGAAATAACGATTCACAATCATACCATTAGTTAAAAAAGTTACACTATATATTAAATCTCTATCATTATGTTGTACATACACGAAATCATATTCAGAAAAACGAAAGAGATTTAATATACAGTGTAACTTTTTTAATTAATGATATGATTGTGAATCATATTTCTGCGCTTCATTTTTCCATTTTCCATTGAAGTGAGTAATTTGATTTTATTATTTGATATTTTTCTTATCTCATAATGTTAAATTGTAAATTTGATGCAGTATAATGAATGCTGCATTTCTGCCAATCTGCAAGTGACTTGCTTTCCATGGATGAATTTTCGATTTTGTAATCACTGATAAAGCCGACTCCAAAGTGAGCCGAAACGTTCAAAATAAAATGAAGATAACCATGAACATCTGAGGATTATCTACTTCTTCTATCTCTTCGCATCTACAATAGCGTATGAGCTCTCATTAGCTTCATCTGAATTTTTATTATTTTTTATTTTTATTGTAAAAAAAATTAATTTTTTTACTGTAAATAACGGTATTTTGACCAAATTATATAAAATTCATGAAAAAAACATATAGTTATTTCAATATAATTATTTAAATGACAGATATTTTATATTTAAAACCTAAATAAGTAATAAGCTTTTTGAGGTTTTTAAACATGTCTTCATGTAACATTAAAAGATGTTGAAAACGCTGTTTCAACATTACCAACATTACTAATTGGTAAACGATTATGCACGCACGCACGCACGCACGCACGCACGCACAAACTATAGCATACATCTTACTATAGCATATAACTTACTATACCTTTTACATGCGTACAACACATACTATCCACTATTGTTTACAATAATTTATTTTATACATTTTGTTAACTTCAGAGGATAAACCTGTTACACTCCTCAATTGAATACCGATGTTGTTCTGACTCACACATCGACGTCATTTCTTTTTAACCAGTGACACGTTTGACAATTTCGTTAAATTATATTATCGTTTATTCAACTCTAATACATGTTTATGATTAACTTCGCCGATAATTTTATTATAACTAATTTTATTATAACAAAGTATTTTGTTATTATAATAATTGACCAATATATTCGTCGGTTACATCATTGTGGGGTAAGTCTTTCTTAATCATGACATAAAAACATTTCTAGCCTATTAATTATTATTAATTAAATTTCCAGTCATTCACTACCACCATCCAGCTTTCAAACTGAAGATTTTATTCTGTAATGGAGGAATGTTACTCCACACAATGATATCAGTTGTTACTTCATTATACAATGATTTTTATACGACGCATGGATAACGTATCGTACCATATACTGAAATTTTGCTGAGAAAGGCTAAAAGATTAGTCGAAACATGTATATACAAATAATAATAATATAGAATTATTTTAAAGAAACAAAAACTGCGCATTGTCTACAGCGCTAATTCCTAATTGCCTGCCTATTTAATTTTTCTTTTTGAATAAATAAGTGATGTAATACAGATAATACTTTATAAGCATAATAGACACTATTTTGTTGTATATTGGTTATAATTGTACTTTATATTTTAAATAGTTACATCTCAGAGTTCTTTAGTCTCAAGATCTTTTGAATAATAATTATTTTTTACATTTAAACTCTTCTCTAAATTATTTAAAATTGTGAGGATCGAACATTATCAAACTTCAATTATAAGAAGATACATGAAGCGGTATTATACTGTAATCACATATAATTCGTTTCATATCAATCTGATTTTATGGCATGAAGAAGTTCCAATTAGAAAATATGACTACTAAACAATACGACTAAAGTATAGTTTCCGGATGAGACTACTTCCTAAAATCCGAGGAATTATTTCATCTTTTCAAACATGCGAGAATACATGCGTTTTACATGATTAATTAATTGCGAGCGTCTTTGCAAAATTACCAGCAATATTACAAAATCAAACATTGAGAATGACAATAGAAGTCGAAATGTCTGTTGTATATAATCTGATTGTTTATTAAAAAGTTTTTCTCACTTCACATCTAGAGTGATCTCTCTTTCTCACAGATCTAGAGTGGTTCGTAGAATTTTTATTATATTATTTTATTTTATATTTTAATTATTTTGAGACAATATCTCAATATAATTTTGATTCAAGAGTAATTAGAGATTCAATAAACGTTGTCTCACTAATTTAAATTTAAAATATATATAATTACAGTCATAGTATACAACAAAAACAGTGTCAATTAGTAAAGTATTATTTTTTGTATTAATAACATTATTTGTATTAGTAACAGTATGGAACACTTACTTAACTTTTAAAATTGAAGTACAGTACAAAATATCATTCAAATAATAGTGAAAGATACGGTATATTTATGGTCATTCGCATTATACTTTTATAGGATAAAATTTATTATTGTTCACCAATTGCGCAACATAATCTAATTTTTACATTAATATTAAAATAATTAATAATAAAAATTTACGGCATTTAGCTTCATCTATTTCTTTATCTTTATTCTTATAAATTTCTAAATAAAGTCAACATTATTAAATATTATTTTAAATAAGAGGAATCCTATATTTGGTCAAAGCGGATCTTAATACTTAAATACATAATTCTTTGTGAATTTATAACATTCTAATTTTTCATACCGCGTGACCGAATATAGGATTCCTTTATTTAATTTTTACATCCACAATACTACATTTAGACACAAGACACTCCAATCAGAGAAATATTACAATCACGTGACACTTTATGCATCTCTGTTATATTATAAGGTCTAGTTTCGTACTGCATGTATTATTTGCGACTTATTCGAATGTTGACCTTTGTAAGAATCGTTTATCATCTCGATTCGTTACAATGAAAATTTAACAAATTCATGTATTTTAAATTTTTGAGAGATTTAGATTTTCATGGCTATGCAGGTGAGTGCTTTACTCTTTCTCTTCCTTCAAACATTGTGATAACAGTAATTTTCTTTTTTCTTTTTCCTTAATTTAGACAGAATTTCGTTACATTATTTGTTGCCTCTTGATTTACTAATCATGTATCAATGGAAATAGATCAATGGATAAGAATGAGATTGAATTTTTTTTCTTCCGTCTTGACATGAAGAAGTTAGAATAGAAATTAAGTATTAAGCGTAACATATTTCGGCTCAAAGCATAGCCGAAACATCTTGTAATTACTAATCATGTTCTAGCTTAATTAAAAATTGAAAAAATTTGATATTTGTTTCGCACTAATTACGCGCAAAACTCTTATTCTTTTATTTTTCTCTTATTTAAAATTTCTTATTACACTTAAGTTAATAAAAAACAAATAAAACGAACCACAGGAAATGTTTTCTTCTTTATATTTTCATTTTTCTTTTAATTAATAATAATATCTAAGAAAAGTTCTAAGTTTAAACTTCGTTATAATAATCTCTACGTATTCATCAAATTAATACTTGATTCAGCATATAAGAAAGTTTTAATAAATTCAGACGTTCTCCTTCTATAAAAAGAAAAGACTTTATGTCTATTAAGATAAAATGTCAACATTAGCATAATCACATAAGACATACGGAGAATTTAGTACTCTTTCTGTTCCGATTTTAATCAATTTCATTTTTTACTATTGTCTTATCCGTAGGGGGGTATGTTACCCTGGTCATTCCAGTGTTTAAATATCTCTGATAATCTATTTTTGATTTCACAGAATATGAGTTTCAATGGATATCCGTTGTTCAACTAAATTGTCGAGAATCATAAACTTGGAATTTGCGTTACTTATGTAATTTCTGTTTATAGTTTATATTAAAGACCCGAATTGAAGGGTTAAAACGTTTATTTTATTCGTATTGTTACATTCACGAAAATAAAGAATTTTCTGTGCATCTGAACAGCTGATGAAGGTTCCGATGGACTTTTTTACATTTCACTAACAGTATTTTTTTTAGTAAAATATAATATTCTGAGTAAATAAAGCATATTGCATTGTATTGTAAATAATACGCTTACATTTACATGTGTTCCGAGATCCGAGACACAAAATTGAAAGTTTTAACGCAACAACCTGGGAAAAAGAAATAAAAGATTAGAGTACTAAAAAATTTGAAAACTTATATAAGAAAAAATATTTTATTAAGATTAAATGAAAAAGAGCATACAGCCACGCTACATATGTAAAGTAGTAGATTGTAATTAAATTATTTTTTCAGAAATAAATTGAGAGTCGATAATTTATCGGATTCACACAATCATTCTGATAATCCCCCCAAATTTTTCCCAAATCTTAAAAATTGTAATAAACTTATTGCGAAAAATATTGCCTCGGCCGGGAGTCGAACCCGGATCTCTTGCATTCCGTGCGAGCGTCCTGAGCCTTTAGACTGTCGAGACCTTAGCAACACTCTTCGCAATAACCGATATGTATAGTGAGTTACGCATGTATAAGCGCGCGTATTATAAACAATATGATTGGAAATGAGACCGTCTATATAATACTAAAACTTTAAATACTTCTAATAAATTTGAAAAATGGAATTTTAAAACACATCATAATGCTCGTGTAAGATAAATTTTAAATATTAGAAAGTGGCTAAATTGTTACAAAGATTAATATTTAAAATATTTTATTCTTTCAGAAAACTCCTTAAATAATGATTTGCATAATTCCTCGACTGATGATCATGATAATGATGATGATAATGATATTGATATGAATGCAATATATGAAAAATCTATTAACAATTCAGATTGGAGAAACGAATTAATGAAATATTACAATACAAAAAGGGTAGACAAGGATGTTGACATATTAGCATGGTGGTCAACTAAAGGAGTATCCATGTTTATCAAAAATGGCTCGAGACTTCATAGGAATGCCAGTCTCGTCCGTTCCAGCGGAACGATTGTTTTCGAAAACTGGATTAATCATACGCAAGCACCGTAGCCAGCTAACTGTTGAATCCACCAGATCATTAATATGCCTAAACACGTCAAACTTATAAGTTAAATTTTTTTAAACACATTTATTTGCTAAAAACTTACTGTTTATATTATTTTAAGAATAGGATTAAGGTAAGAATACCTAATTATATGTACTTTCCTGATAAAATTATAATAAATAAATTTATTTATATTCATATATAAAACAAGTGTACTTTTCAAAATATTTTTCGCAAATTTCGTCGAGGTTCGAGATCGAGATCGAGATTAGATATTCTAGATTCTCGAAAATCCGAGATCGAGATGCATACTCCGAGATATTACAAGATCGAGATCGAGATTGCAGAAATCTCGTCTCATCTCGTGCGCATCTGTAACTAACACTATAACTTAATGCTAATTATTTAGTGCTCGTAATATAAAGTAATTGAAATTTTGGAGCACTACTCTTTACGCAAAAAAAAATCGATAATTATGCCCTTCAAGGGACACGCTAATGACCTTGACCTTGACATACGTTGTCAAGGTCATAATCCTGAGTGATCTTCAGTTAAAAAGTTATTAACAAAAAAAGTTTGAAAAATGGTGTCCCTTATTTACTATATGAAACATAAATTTCCTGCTTTAAAATATATTTTACGACTTTTCACGTAAAACGACTCCCACTCCACTTCCCCCTTGCCAAGGGAGCGTGAAAAGTCGTGCGCCCCTGAAGCGGGGAAGGGAGGGAAGGGAAGTGAGGTAAAAGTAGTGTTGTCAATCGTACAAATACGATAATTTAAATCTTTATACAATGTACGATTCAAAGGGTGACATCGTACGTAAAAATACAATAATTCCGCTTTACTTATTTCAGATGGTTGAGTTAAAATGCATTTTATTGTAATAAGAAGTACCAAAAACACATGCACATGTGGTCATAAATCATGAAAATGCTATAGCGCATACTCGCATCAAGATCTGCTTGCCAAGCAATTAGACATGATTGTTTAAATCGACAGGTAAGAATCAATCATATTCATTCGCTCGACAAGTATACCTAGCCGCAAAAAAACAAGAAAAAAAATGTTTTATATATTAGTTTTTGTTTGAACAGAGTCTATATAGGGAAAAAATTTATATTTGTAGCAATATGACATAATATTTTAAAAATTTATAATACGGACATTTGAAAACTAAATATTTAATATTGAATGTAGAATATTGTAATTATTTGTAATTGAAGGAACGTATAAGCGGAATCAAAGAAGGTATAAGAAGGGATATGAGGAAAAAAGATGAGAAGAAATGAAAAGGATGAATATTAAGGCATTTCTGCTCTCGTAAAAGAAAAAAAATTTATCTGTACGAGCATGTCGGCTGAAATACAATAACTTCGATGCATTCGTACGATTTGTAAGAATGCGAAGGTTGGTAACACTGGATGAAAGTTAGACTTCGCGTGGAAGTCGTGCGCCCTTGAAGCATTAGGGGAGGCGGAGTGAAAATTGCTTCGCGCGGAAAAACGTAAAATATATTTTAAAGCAGAGAATTTCTGTATCATATAGTAGAAAAGAGATTTTTCTCATTTTTCAAACTTTTTTTATTAACACAATTTATATAAACTAAAAGCCTATACCTATAATCGAAACTGGATCTTTTTAATGCTTTTTTTTAAATAATTTATATATGAAATTATATACTAAGTATATGTAGTTATTTGAACTACGCGCCGAAATAATTTTTCGAACTTATGAACGCAATCAAACTACTATAATAATATCACAAATTAAATTGATAAGCACTTGAATAATTGGATGCTCTGGCATCCTATTAGAAAGATATTAATGTACTGAAAAATAAATTTATTGTAAAAAATATTACCTCGGATGGGAGTCATATTCGGATCTCTTGTATTCTGACGAGCGTCCTACACCTTTAGACTATCAAGTTTTTTTGTTAATAACTTTTTAACGAACAGCAACCTAAAACTGCTGGAGATCACTCAGGGTTATGAGCTTGACAACATCAAGGTCATTGGCGTGGTGTCCCTTAAAATGCATAATTACCAAAAAATCATTTCATTTGCGGAAAACAACCCCTACAACATAATGTCCCTTTTGCTGTAAACCAATCAGTAGAATTTTATGAAATTTCCCATGAAATATCGGGCACCTACAAAATGTACTGCATGCGATCGAATGTGAATTTGCAAAATATTCTTCAAGTTTTCTCCTTTGCTGATTTGTGTGTAATTCCTTAGAAATTCATACAAGAACACAAAAAAAATACTTCAAGAAGTTTAATGTTTCGAATTTCTGAGAACTTCTTAAAGCATTCATATAGTATTCCCTCTATATCAATAGATATACCTTATAAATTCAAGAAGAGAAGTAGTTAGAATAGGCATATAGATTATAAAATATCCAGTAAGGTCCAATTTCACAACTCACGGTCAAGTTAATTCTTAACTTAGGATCAACTTATTTCTCATCTCTTCCAATTCTAGAATTGGAAAGAAGTAATCAATAAGTTGAATCTCGGTTAAGAGTTAACTGTGAGTTGTAAAATTAGACCTACCAGGTGTACAAGTATGTAATGCGGATTTTTTTCTAAAAAAACATGTTAAATTCGGAAGAGTGATAAAAAGATCTTTATTCAAAGTATGCTCCATTGCTAGTTACATATTTTTCCCATCTTTCGGACAATTTGTGGATACGCCAGTAAAAATCTTCCCCCTTTGCCGCGAACCATTCATCGAGCCATTTTTTCACATCTTCGTACGAACCAAAGCGCTGCTCAGCAAGTGCGTGACCCATCGATGCAAACAAGTGGTAATCGGAAGGAGCCAAGTCTGGTGAGTAAGCCGCATGGGGTAGAACTTCCCAGCTGAGTGCTTCCAACGTGTCGCGAACCGGTTTTGCCGTATGTAGCATTGTCATGAAGAAAAATGACTTTGTGTTGTCTCTTTTGATATTCTGGTCTTTTTTCAAGCAGCGAATGGTTCAAATCGATCAATTGTTGTTGGTAGCGTCCAGCATTAACCGTTTCACCAGGTTTTAACAGCTCATAATAGACCACACCCTTCTGGTCCCACCAAACACAGAGCATCGTCTCTGCCAAAGCGATTCGGTCTTGCGGTCGATGTGGATCGTGCGCCTGGGTCTACCCATGATTTTTTGCGCTTGGGATTCTCAAAATAAATCCACTTTTCATCCCCACTAACGATACGATGCAAAAACGACTTCCTTTTGTATCATGCAAGCAAAATTTTACATGTGTTTTTGCGCCTCTCCATCTGCCTGCCGTCCAACTTATGTGGTACCCATCTTCCGGTCTTCTGAATCTTTCCCATCTCTCGTAGGCGGTATTGGAAACAGCTTGTTGATTAACGCTCAATTGCTCTGCGAGTTGTTTTGTGTTTGTGAATCATCTTCGTCCAATAATGCTTGCAATTCCACATCTTCGTACCTTTTTGGCGGTTTTCCGTGTTCCTTGTCTGCAACATCGAAGTCACCACTTTTAAAACGCCGAAACCATCGTTCACACGTATCTTGCGATGGAGCATGTTCACCATAAGCTTCTCGAAGTAATCGGTATGATTCAGCAGCAGTTTTATTCAAATGAAAACAAAAAATTAATGCTGTCCGCGAATGCTCTTTGTTTGGTATAAATTTCGACATATCGAACACAGTAACACAACACTATGCAAACACTTTTTCAATTTATCACTCGTGCGCGTCTGACACTTATTGATGGCACTTCAAAATGGCATAACAGTCAAATCTTTATACCACACACTGCATTGATGCGCCATCTGTTTTCTCAAATCCGCATTTCATACTTGTACACCTGGTAAATCTCAAAATTTGTTCGCGTTGTACTCCATACACCTACCATATCATATTATTAGCTCTCGCGGCCATAAACTAGTTCCAAAATGCAAGGAAACAAATCCAAAAATAAGAAAACAAACACGAAAGCGCTCGGCAGCTTGACAAAAATTAAGGATGATGCAACACCCAAGCCGAGACGAAACACGATCATCCTGATACACACTCGGTAGAGAACTTCGTGTTTGACCACGTTTATGATATCTCGATCGCGCATGCGTGTACTTGCCTGTACAATAATTCCTCATGAATTCTCAGAGTATTCAAAGTCGCGAAGTATTCATTGTAATGAGTATTCTGAGGAATATTTCAAGATGAACTAATTGTAGTTAATTCTTCGGGAATTCTTCAGATATTCATTTTTCTAATCCTGTATGTCTTCTTTAAAATAAATTCTCAATGAACTCTATTCACTTCCGTGCTATCTGGGGATTTTCGCTCTATCCCTTATGTGCAAAAACCACCCTAAAGCATGCGTTATATAAGAGAGAAATATAAAAAATAACAACAAATTTGGAATTTTTTCCATTGTAATCCCTTTACTGATTTGTTCGCAAAATATATATTGATCGATTTTATTGTTTCACTCTCATTTATGGAAAATAACGGTAAACATAGACGGTATGAGCTATTGATGTAAGAATATGATTTCTTCTCAATGTGGAATTTATATTCGGACCGATACATCTATGATATGCGGCGCATCTAACAATTATAAGTTAATGGTCACTTTGAGATAGTTTTCGCGCATAAGAAATGCAGCACAAAAATCGTTTGCATGGAATACATTTTATAGGACAGCGCACGATATTTCACAGAGTTTCATGAAATTTTACTGATTGATTTTACAGCAAAAGGGATATGTATGATATAGAATTTTCAAATAAGATGATTTTTTTGCGTAAAGGATAACGCTCTGAAATTTAAATTTAATAGTTTATATTACGAGCGTATAATTAGCACTAAATTATAATATTAGTATTATTATTATTTTTTTTAATGTACATTCTAACTTTATTAAAAGTTGGCAAAAAGTTATTTCTTGCTAAATAGTTAGAACAATAAAATCGGGATTAGAGCACAAAAAAAGCACTGAATCCTCCGTTTGTCTCATATGATTATACTCATATTAGCATTCTAGCTTAATAAATACAGAAGCTTCTTTCTTGTCTCTTCTCTTTCGCTTCCATCCTTCATCTCTCAGGATGTTATTAATATTTGATTAAAACAAAATCTCTTTTTTTAAATTAATATCATGATTACAGATAACTTCTTTCGTATGACTTTGTAAATAATAATCACATCTCCTTCATAAGAAATTTCATAAAAATAATAACGATAGTTTATAAAAAGTTTCTAAATGTTCCATAATCAATATTAATATTTTCTCACGTACCTGAATTGAATTAAAAGGATAATATTTGTCGATAATATATACTCACATCTGCTCTGCTAACTTATAAATTGGTCCCATCGATTTGGACAGTTCTTCGCACTTAGCCATTAATTGATACATTGATTTTATGTTATGATCCACAGCGTCACAAGTCTTACACACTGCATCTCTGTATGTTTCTAAACAACCAACTGTGAGAGCCGAAGCCTAGAAGCAAGAACGAATAATTTAAATATATAAAATAACATGGCACAAAATAAGACTTCATGACAGTTACTTACATTTTGTAGAATCGCGGCTAAATTTTCGGTCAGTGCGTCCACAGAGGTTGCAACTTTTCTAGCTTCCATTTCTAATTCGTTTAATACATTATGATCAAGAGGTGGTAACTGCGGAGTTAAGGCCTGTCTATACAAGCATGGGGTTGAACTTCGTGATCCCGGAAATGATGGAGTGTCTCCTTTTTTAGTCACAGGACTCGACAATTTGATCTTGTTCTCCAGATCTTCAGTTACAAATAATACCATATCTCCATCCTGCATTACTCTTCCCTCCAACTGCAGGTAACCTATAGCTTTATGATAACTCGGTGGCTCGAGATCGTCGATTTCTGTTGGACTGCCGTCTCTACTTCTCAAATTTAATTGATCCGGCCTATGACCGGCTCCTCCTATTTTCTCTAAACTATCATCCAGAAATTTTCCGCTGTCAATATCTGGAGAATCAATGAGTGATCTCAATTCGGAGATAGGTGGCGAAGATTGCGAATCAAACGATATCTCAGAATAAGATGCTGTCATCTCGTGCAACTGAAATGATAAAAAATTAATTAAATATTGATGAATATTGAATCTGTATCGTGCATATACAATATATATAGTAAATGAATGGATAAACTTTATTATGATGCAATACTGATATATTTAAATACAGTTCAAAAAAATCCTAAAGTCGTTTATTTTACTAATTAAATACAATAATATTCGTAGAACGATATTACTTTTACATAGATTTCGAAATCCTCCAGAATTAAAGTACAGGCATTAATACATGTTTGTAATTTGGAATTATTGTTGAGAACAACATTGTTTAAAAATATGCAATATTTTTTACCATTTCTTAATCCAAAATAGCGTTTAGAACTGTTAAGTTGTGACAACATTTGTTTAATACAAAAGCTCGCAATCTGTACTGTTCTATGAATTAAAAAAATTTTTAACTTTCTTATCTTACAATTAGTATAAACTCAAACCACTTCCTAATTTTGCGTCTACTTCAATCCTGTAAAAGGATTCGATTCCGTTCAGACAATTCGGAAATTTTTATACGGCTGTATCAACCATTTCATCGTGAATTATAAGAACTGATATAAATATCAGCCTATTTTCTCAATAATGAGAAAGTAAATATCAAATTTATTTAAGATAAACGTTTCAGTGTATCAAGTTCAGATATTTATACAAAATTTATTATTATTAATCTCAAATGTTTTTTTAAATATAATATTATAATTTAATTGTAATTTTTAAATATAACTAACTTATAATATTGTAATAAAAAGAGCATTTGAGACCTTATACTCAGGCTGTAAAAATCAATAACCCAATAAGTGACTATTCCCAGATAATAGTGATAAATGTTTCGTATAAGACCTAGGGCCTTATTTTCAAAAAATATCTTATATGAAATTGCTACAGAAATCTATAATATACGGAACATACACTACAACATTTTCGTATGAAATATTTTTCAGGAATACGACCTTAGTCTACGATAGACGTTAAAAACTTTTAACCTTTTGTTCAAGTTCTAAAGTTTAAGTACTGTAACTTTGTTTCCAGTAAAAAGAATTTCTGATGCTGCCTTAAGGGAATGCTAGAATGACGGCTGAACTAGATCGATGTCGATAACTTAAATTTTTTTAATTCAAAGAACTATAGGACTAAAGGTGCAAAGAACTAAAGATTAACTATACCTAATAAACAACTAAAATAACTCATTGATTTGCAAAAAGCAAAAAATATATACTGATTTAGATAACCAAAAGACAAGCAAATAAGATATTTAAATAAGTAAAACATTTAATTTAATAAAATAATAAATATAATACAATAATATATAAAATGTTTCGGTTTACAGTCTTCATCAGTTCATAATTAAATATATAAAAAAAAAAATTTACAATAATCTTTACGCATTAAGCTTGATAAAAGTAATAATGAAAGAATGAACAATAGTCACCATCAGCACATAATACGACAATCGAAGTTACAAAACACACCATATCTAACGAAAAGAAGAAGTAAATAGCGTCAAGGTATATAATATGAATAATCAATTCATCACTTGATGATGAGAATCACGTTAAGTCTAATATGTATGGTATGTTGTCAAAAGTGTAAAATTAATTAATCTGGACAGTTAAAATCAAAGAAATAGTAAAGAAAAACGTATCCGAAAATATCTTTGGTAAATAAATAACCTAAGTAGCAATCTACCGTTATTTTGACGTCAATATTTGATCACAATTGGTCATCGACGTTAATTAAGTAACGTATATTTGATGTTAATTTTAACACGTCAATAAGTCTTTGCAATAATGACGTGATGTAGACGTTAAATTTATCGTATATGTATACATATATATAAGTAACTATAATTAAAGAATTTATTATTACTAGAAATGTATTACTAGAATTTAAAACTATTACGGTTGAAGCTGGATTTTCCTTGTTTTAAATAAATAATTAAATCTTGAATTAATGTACATTCTATATGTACTTGCATACATACCATATTATAGTATTTTCGAACTACGTGCCGAATTGTTTTTTCGGACTATAAAACGCAACTAAAATTACTCTAGTAATCGCTAATTAAATTGACAAGCAATTTTAATAATTTGATGCTACCTCAAGCATTATATTATAAAGATGTTAATATGTTGAAACTGTTAATAAATGTATTGCAAAAAATATTATCTCGGGACTTGAACTCGGATCTCTTGAATTCCGTACGAGTGTCCTAAGCCATTAGACCACCGAGGCCTTAGTAATATTCTTAGCAATAATCGGTACAATAAAGAAACAACGTCTTTCTTTCATACGACGTAATATAAACAATATTAAGAATCATTGCTTTTAGACCGCATATGTGAGTTTATAGACTACACGGAAAAAAATGACTTGGCAATAACAGTTAAATTTTTTTTTTCAATAGTTTAATCAAACTTATTGTTAGTTGTAAAAGCAATCGCCTTAGTATAATTGCTAAGTTCTGGCTATTACAGATAAAGGACATTCATTGTGACGTAAAACTTTATTACTGAAAAAAAGCATATGTTAGTACAGACATCTAAAAAGATGTCGGACGTACCTAAATGCCTTACCCATGCATATACATTACGAAAAATATTTCACAGCTACAATACTTAGCATACATAGCTAAGTTTACAGTTACTCGCGAACCGCACGAACGTGTCTCATTAGTGGGTGCATTCAGTACTATGACCGCTCACTAAGCGCTCAGTGAGCGGCTGTAGTACTGAATGCATCCATTGGCTTCCCGAATGTATGCCCATTGTGGCATACATTTCCCTGATGTGGCGCTATCCTACAGCAGCGCAGTAATCGTTGTGTGTTATACGCAGTTGTACGTCCCATTATTTTTTAGCAGCATACGTTTTGTACAGAATTTATTTTAATAAATGTAATGAACAAAGAAATCCGAAAAACATTGAAACAATGAAGGTATCTCAACCTATCATTGATAGGTTTAAAAGTAAGTGCACTTCTCTGTAATGTGATTTTCCATGAGTGCGTTCCATTTCACATATGATGCATATAATGTATTATTTTAATACATGTTGTTCACCGAATATTAAAGAAGGAAAATATTATATATCATACGCATCATTCGTAGGGCTGTCATTCTCTTTTTCCCAGACACCGTCTTCCTTTTTAGGGCGTCTGAGGGAATTTTTCAAAGGTGCCCGAAATAATTATGATGAACAGTAATTATCCGGAACACCTTTAGAAAACTCCCAAACGCGCTATACTCATAAGTCTATAAGGAGATGGTGTCCAGGAAAAAAAAGAACAAAGATGGAACGCATCTCATGTTAACTGTCCTAACCTGCGAGATGTAAAATATCCGGAATCGTACTGTAATTTCAGTGGCGCGTACTCACTTTCCGATATGTCAATTCTGTAATTTCTAATGACAACGTCACGTCATAACACAGTTACTATAGATCTGTTTTTTATTCCTGCATTATCTGAACTGGTGTACATAATACAAGTTAAAATGAAACAAATTTATATTTCTTTCACTTCAACTTATTGCGTCCTTACGAAAAAGTATTATTGGACTCGCAAAAAAACTATTGAAAAACTATTAGAACGAATAGTGTACCTATTCGTTCTAACATAGTTACTACAATATATTAAAACTAATAGAATTAAAGCTAACAGAATTAAAAATAATATTACAAAAACAATAAGCAACTAAGAACTAGTACACAGTTATTATTAATGTACGTTACAATTCTTCTTTATTCTTCACCTGTATATATATTTCTGACGTTGGCTGTTTTTTTCAGCCATCCTCATGGTATAACATTTACTAATCTAAAATTTAAACGCAATTGTTCTGAATGTAGGCGCAGTTAGTCAACCCAAAGTACAGTAAGTCAAGTAAGAGCATGGTCGAGTTCATGTTATTAGCCTTGAGATAGGTTCGAATAGTTTCATACGATATATCTAAACCTTTCTGCTTCAATTTTGCTTGTCCTTGACGCAATGTTAAGCCAGGATTCCGCGAAAACAGATTCACTATTTTTTTATCGTCTTTTTTTGTCCACTTTGCATATTGAGCCACGTTTCGGTAAATCATTCCGGTAAATCGACATTTTTTGCCACATTATATCGCTGCACTCACTTCTGTACGAATGATTTCGACTTTTTCATATATTTAGCAGCCGCTAATTGTGACATTTTTGGACCTTTCGGGTGAGTGCAGAGAAACAACGTGAGGAACACGCTTCATAACATGATGAGGATTTGGTACTCATGGCGCTCAATGTGATTCTCTTAAGAAGTTCAATGACAACTGAATCTTCCTTAATAGTGCATCAAGGACAAAGGTGCTCTCTATGGATTCATGATAGATTTAGGGCGATATCTTTTAATAACTTTGAGTAAGACCGACCACGCTCTTACTTGACTTACTGAAATCTCCATTTAATCATGTGAACGATTCTTCTTAACAAGTCAAGATTTGTAAGATCTAAATACAAAATTCCATTTTATATTAACAGCTTTCTATATTCATTCCATTTAAAAAAACTCACTGGTTGTACTAATAACTTGCACCTCCAGCCTGTTACGCACAATTAAAAATACAAATTATAATATATAAAATTTGTCGATTAGACGTGTGTCTTCGTCCGTTGTCTACGTAACGTTTAAAATTATAAACTAATGTGTAGGTCAATATAACATTGAGTTAAAATAAAATAAATACAAAAATAAAGTACAGTTTGACAAACATAACAATAATCTAATGAACAAAATATATAAACAATATAAATTTAATACTGAATTGAGTTCTCGAGATATTTAATAACAATAGTAAATATAACAATAAACTGACGGGCGATTGAGAGCTAGAAATAAGCGCAATTTTTAGATGCATGTATTGTAATTGACAAAAGTATATTCTAACAAGATCTTACATTAATTTCGTTAGAAATTTCGCAATAATCAATATCGGACGTTTCGGTTTCATTCGTGCTTATCAGCGATGTCAAACAATAGATGTGAGCATTATTCGCATCTTAACGATCCAAGAGAGCAGCCGGAAGAGCCTCTTCAATTCCAAATTTTGAGAAGCATCATGGCCAATTAACTGATTAGTCAAGTGAGAACTGGCGATATCAATATAATTTCATTAGGTAATGACAAAAATTAATGAAAAACTTAATTATGATTAATTAAAGAAAACTCACCAGCTGCAAACTTTGATCACACATAAAAAAAGCAAAAGAGGAAAAAATAAATAGAGAAAACTGTCTCTTGATGAGTATAGAATTGAAATGATTTTTAAGACATAAACACTAAAGATGGGAGAAATACGCATCTAAGAACTGTGCCTATTTCTAGCTCTCAATCGCCTATCAATTTATTTTTATCTTTACTATTGTTATTAAATATCTCGAGAGCTCAATTCAATATTAAATTTATATTATTGAGATTACGCTAGCTGAATATGCGTCAATTATCATATTCTTATATTAATTTTTTAATTTTATACATATAACTTTCCGATTGACCCCAGTTATTTTGATGAAGCAATGGACTAATCATAGAAATATTATTAAGAGTACTGTCCGCATTACATTTTTAAAATTCTGTTTACAAAATAAGATTGTACCAACACATTTATATAGAATTTATAACTATAACCTGAATTTTATCAACCACACAAGCACAACAAATATAAACTGAAAAATACTTTTATATAAAGGACACTTAATATCGAACTTAACGATGAGTTTAGATCTTTATATTACTCAAAAACACAAACTTACATTCTTGCAAGGAAGATTTTTTGTTGGATCCCTTGTTATATGTGTTATTCATTTTTTACAAAACAGAACAGATTATTAAAATTAAATTATATTACTGAACACAAAAACCTAGAAAAAAAGATAAAATGGCTTATTTCAAAATCCAACAGAGACAATTTTACCAATATCAAACCTATTCAATATTTTTGCTCGCATTCGAATAATAATTCCTCTTTTTCTTTTCATTATTCAACATTAAATTCCTCTAACAATAATGAGCTGATTAATGTTAACGTAAAGCCTTTATCTTTCTCCAAATTGAACGATTTGTCATCTTTAAACTCAATAAAAAATAAATGATTTATCAATCTTTATATAGTCATTTCAAATAATATCCAATGTTTACTAACTATGCAGTAATTTCTCATTATCTTCTTACAGTATTAAGAAGAATTGCTTTGAGTTGATCAAGAACATAGAAAGTAATGTTAAAAAATTAAACAATACTGCACTGTTAGAAGTAAGAAATAATTCAATTTCCATTATCGATAAACTCGTTTCTTGGAAACCCACCAACAATTCCATTAATAAAAGATTAACTCGACTACTTAGAGCAACAAAAAAGTTTATCAAGGACAACCAACAAATTTTATTCACAAGAGCAGATAAGGGTATCGTCACTGTTGCCTTAAACCGTGATGAATACAAAGAGAAAATGAGTGATATGTTAAAAGATGATAGTACTTACACACACACTCATTGAAAGGAATCGAACAAAAAGTTCACCACTTCTATCCGCTTGTTATTGATAAAATAGCTAAAATGTGTATACATAGACTAAGTAACTTATAGAAAGATTTTCTGCAGTGATGAGATACTTCTGCGTGCGTATGAGTTTCCTAAGATTCATAAATTACATTTTCCTTTAAAAATAATCATTTCATCGATTGACAGTCCATTATATACATTAGCAACATTCTTACATAAAATAATAAATAATAATATTCCGAAACCACACAATCATATTAAAAATAGTTTTAAATTTGTTCAAAAATTGAATTATCATCTCATCTAGATATAATTTTACTTTGATCTTTTTCAATGTAATCTCACTATTCACAAATATACCGATGGATCTTGCTTTCTTGATCTTTCTGAAAGGAGGAATTTTATTTCAAGGTCATGCGATACTCGTATCTCCAAAAATAAATTTTTAAATGCGTTATAGTAAATCTTAGAGTCAACTTATTTCACCTTTGATAACAAGATCTATATATAGAAGTTTGGAACGCCCATGGGCTTGCCTTTGTCCCCCATTATTGTGGATTTAATGATGCAGTATCTTAAGAGGAACGCATTGGAGAGATTTGGAACTGAGCTATCCTTCTTTTTTAGATATGTTGATGACATCGCCATTGCAGTTCCTTATGAGCTAATTAATTAATTTCTTGATACTTTTAATTCACTACATCCTATTACAGATGACAATTTATTTTGGAATATGGAGGAAACAGCTTAAATTTTCTAGATCACAATCTTGAGGGTTAATGGAAAATTAGAATTCAATCTTTCATAAACCATCTTTTTCCGGAAAATACCTTAGTTTCTTATCTCTCCACTCTCATAAAAAAAGAGGTGTTCTGATAAGCATGGTGGATAGAGCTTTTCTTTTGTCACTTTCTAGATATCACGAAAAAAATTTGAGATTTATAATTGAAATTTTATTCAGCAATGAGTATCCAGTCAAGTTCATTTTTGACACAATAAACTCTCGTTTAAGATCATTATTTAAACAAAAGACGCTAAAATAAGCAGATTCCACTGCAAATAATATTAAAGAAAAAAAACCACGTGGTTCACTATTCCATTCTTTCCCCATTATGAAAAATTTAAGAACATTGCAAAAAATATTAATGTCAAATTATCTTGATTCATTTAACTATCTTGATTCAGTATGAATAAACTGGATAGGATTATTAAGGCTCAAAAAGACGTTCTTCCTCTTTCCGATTAAAAAAAAATATCGTATATAAGATTAATTTTAAGAACTGCAATGCCTCATATGTATGGCAGACAACGAGAAAATTAAAAACAAGAATAGTAGAACATCGCAATAATATTAATAAAAAAACTGGTAATCTGTCTGTCATCATCAAATACAGATTAAAATTTGAACATAAATTTGAATGAGGGAGAACACTAAGATTTTGGACAATGAAAGATACTACACAAAAAGACTTGTTTCTGAGATGCTTCATATTAAATCTCAAACTAATAGTTTAAATTTAAAATCGCACGCTGAAATTCTCGCACCATGCTTATACGAACATCCTTGACAAAATTGTGACTTAATTACATTCAACTTTGTTTTGTTTTTTGACTTTCCACACAGAAATTGTGATTGAAGACATTGATTGACTTAATTTAAGTAGATTTAACATTATTTTGACTATCTACATATTTTAATTTGACATTTAGTGACTCTACAAAAGGCAGTGTGTATATTTCATGGAACATTTTATTTTCCTCTTTAGCGTTTAAGTTTTTTATTAATTTTTATCATTACCTAATGAAATTATATTGATATCGCCAGTTGTCACTTGACTAATCAGTTAATTGGCAATAATGCTTCTCAAAATTTGGAATTGAAGAGGCTCTTTCGGCTGCTCTCTTGGATCGTTAAGATGCGAAAAATGCTCACATCCGTTGTTTGACATCGCTGATAATGGCTCGAATGAAATCGAAACGGTGTAAGTCCGACCGTGTAACCTCCCCGTGGTACACACTCCGTGTTGAAAGTCAAAACCTAAGTAGAATAGTATTTAATATTGTATGTATAGCAGAAATAATATTGGAAGTATAAATAAGTTTCCGCCGTTTGACAAACAATGGCGCTACCAGTATGTTATAGTTAAAATTGTCAGCTGTAAAACGTCATATCGTAAGATTTGACATCTGGCAAGAACATAACCTTGAAATATTAGCGATTTTACATCAGCATCTTATATCTTTTTTCGTGCGAAAATGTCGAGTTTTGAGCCGAATAAGCATCATTTGCGGGAGCTTTTGATTTACTTCTTTAATTTGAAGAAATCTGCAGCTGAGGCGCATCGATTGCTTGTAGAAGCATATGGTGAGGCTGCCTTAAGTGAGAGAAGTTGCCGTGAGTGGTTTCAAAAGTTTAAGAACGGTGAATTTGACGTCGAAGACAAAGAACGTAGCGGAAGGCCGAAAGTGTACGGAGACGCGGAATTGGAAGCATTATTGGATAAAGATTCGTGCCAAACGCAAGAAGCACTTGCACTTACATTAGGAGTGACTCAACCAGCAATTTCACATCGCTTAAAATCGTTGGGAATGATTCAAAAGCAAGGAAATTGGGTTCCATATGAACTGAAGCCGAGAAACGTTGAACGCCAATTTTTCACATGTGAAATGCTGCTTGCCAGGCATAAACGAAAGGGTTTTTTGCACCGTCACTGGTGATGAAAAATGGATCCACTACGATAACCCAAAGAAGAAGAAATCATGGGGACCACCTGGCCATGCTTCAACATCGACAGCCAAGCCGAACATTCATGGGAAAAAGCTCATGTTGTGTATTTGGTGGAATCAGTTAGGTGTCGTTTATTATGAGTTGCTCAAACCGAACGAAACCATTACTGGGGCTCTCTACCGAACACAATTGATGAGATTGAGCCGAGCACTCAAGGAAAAACGCGCCCACTACTACTCCAGACACGACAAAGTTATTCTTCTGCATAATAATACTCGTCCACATGTTGCGGCGCCGGTCAAAACCTACTTGGAAACACTCAATTGGGAAGTTTTACCCGCCGTATTCACCAGACATTGCTCCTTCTGATTACTACCTGTTTCGATCGATGGTGCATGGCCTGTCTGAGCAACACTTCCACATCATATGAAGATACCAAAAATTAGGTCGATTCGTGGATAGCTTGAAAAGATGAAGCGTTTTTCCGACGTGGTATCCGTATGCTGCCAGAAAGATGGGAAAAAATAGTGGCTAGCGATGGACAATACTTCGAATAAAACATTAGGTACCGTTCTTTCACAATAAATGCCCAATTTTTGATAAAAAACGGCGGAAACTTATTTATACTCCTAATACATTATTTTGTAAATTGTTTTTGTTAATAATTTTTTAATGAAGAACGATCGCGAGCTAAATTTGAAGATCACTCGGAGTTATGACCTTGAATCACATATGTCAATGTCAATGTCATCGGAAAGTGCTGCATATTTACCGTTTTCAATTTTGTACGACTCGTTTTTTTTTAAAGAAGTTATTTTATATTTAAAAAAATGATATTTTATAAATTCATAGAGTTTACTACAATACTTTCTGTTAAAATTACAATGCAGTTCAAGTTTAAAATGCTTATAAAAAATGCTTAATACATAATTATTCATTACTGTAGTCTTTCGTAAATACAATTCAGTTTAAAAGTTTATTTTTTATCTTCGATTTTCTATAATTATTGTTCATGGGACTTCATCGGAACTCATGAATTTATCAGGCTTCGTTGATTTTCATCGGACTTCACCTGGAATTCATCTAACTTCATCGGAATTCATCGGACTTCACCGAAATTCATCGGAATTTATGAAATCATCGGACTTTATCAGAATTTATGAACTCATCGGACTTCTCTGGACTTCACCGAACTTCACCTGGAATTCATCTGACTTCATCGAAATTTATCGGATTTCATCGGAATTCATAAATTCATCGGACTTCTGACATATTACATCGGAATTCAAGAGTGGTTACCATCTTGATATATATTAATGTTTTCAAAATAGTATTGATAAAATGTTTTGTATGTATTTGTGATAAACTTTTGTAAGTACTAATACTATTCAAACTCGTTTTTTTATAAAGCATCCCTCTTGCATCTATTTTAATTATGTTATTGAGGATTCGTATCAATCGTTCATTTAATGTATGGAATTCATTTCGGAAGCATTTACAGAATAAGCATTCCGTACCTAATCGCTTCGACGAATGTAATAAACTTAGACAGATTTTGAAGATCATTCTTACAATGAAAACGAAACTTCTCAGTCGGAATTATTTGACAGCATATCACCTCTTGATTTTCACGACTCATTGAAGAATGCTAATATCCTCATTACTAAAATTTATGCAAAATCAGGTCTTCCACATAACCAAATTGATTCAGTAACCAAAGATTTTTCTTACTTTCTTGCTAGAAATTTCCTCGCAATTTTAAAGCGAAAAGTAAAACATATTCTAAAAAATGATCACGCTGAAATCGAAACTATTAACAGCATTGAAAAAATGTTTGAATCTTTAAGCAATCCCTTTAATCACTTATCCACCGAGTACAAATATATAACGTATTTTCAATCTATAAGTGCTTACATCCCTCCTGAAAATTATTGTATTGATTATCGTGTAGAAAGAAAAAAACACAGAAAAAGGTGTAAAATCACAAATCACACAAATGAATGGACAGTGAATTTCACTGTGACATGTTTTGCAGAAATTCTTAGAACTTCCAGTTACTTTTAATAGTACGATGCAATATATGCAGAAAATTCGATCAGAGTCGAATACAATGATTGGGAATCCAATAATCCTCTCGAACCGCATTGCAAAAAGATAAGTGCAGTATATATAACAATAAATGCAGTATATATAAAAATATCTTATCTCCAGAGTACCAATCCCAGCTTGACAATATTTTTGTAGCCCTCTTGTTTTATGCTTTTAACAGAAAACATGAGACCAAGAAAACATTTACTCCTTTAATTAACGAACTTATACATTTATAATCAGAAAAAATAATTATAAATTTAAAGCCAGGCAAAAAAGAGTTTATTTTGTTAATAGCCTTCTTATTAGAAATAATTTTGGAATTCATTCAATATGCGGGTTTGTTGAAAGCTTCTGTGCTAACTTAATGTGTCGATTTTGTAAAACATCTAAATTTTTGAGTGAAACATAATGCGTTGAAGATCCAACTCTAGATTAAGAAGTTCAGAAAGCTATTGTACTACAATAACTTAGCCTCACAAGATTCAAATTAAACCGGGATCAAAGAGAAATGTATTTTTAACAATATACTTTCAGTGAATATTGTTGAAATGCCTTTCGTTGATAATATGCATGATTGTTTAGAAGGAGTGGAGCATTATTCAATAATTGCTATTCTTAAATATTTTGCTCAACTGGATCCCTCATTTCTAGAAATGTTTAATTACAGAATATGTTTGATTATGACTCCGATGGCTTAAACAAACCGCCTTATCTAACTTCTGAAGTATTAAACAAAAATAAACTGAAAATGACAACAAGTGAAATGATATTATTTGTGCGATTATTTGGAATTTTTGTTGGCGATTTAATCGATGAAAATGATGAATTCTGGCAATTGTATTTGTTGTTATTTTTAAGCAAAAAAACTTCCCTTCGGATATTAGTGATATTCTATAAGTTTTAGTATTGTAAAAGAACACAATGAATTATAAAAGATAAATAATAAAAAGCATACAGCCACAACAATAGATGTAAACAAGTCATATATTTTTAAAATTTCAAATAAATAAGTAGACGTTTCGGTCAAGATTTGACTATAATCAGTACATGAAAAGATGACAACATTAAAGCCTTAGAACTAAAACGCAAGTCGGATGATAAAATAGAAATAGATAAGTAAAAAATACATGATATTACAATCGCAAGAATTAAATTTTACAAAAAAAAAAAATCTTATTTTCCTTCGCGCTTATGATTTGAAAAATAACATGAAAATAAGACAGGAAATTGTTACAATATTCTGTTACTATTTATATTTATCCTTAAGAAAACGATGAGAACATTCATGACAAGACACGGAATTACCAAGTTCTATTATAAAACAAAAATAAAATAATAAATTAAATTAATTTTATATTTCCTTTATTCTTTTTGTAAAATACTTAATCATTACCGATAAAAGTTTGCAACAACAAGAATCAATAAATTAATTTGAAATTGTGAAAAAGAACTAACTTACCACGTATCTTAGGGCACAAAGACTCATCGGTACAATAATATGTACAAAGTTTTTGTAAGTTAATGAATTTTACTCTTGACAATGACAAGAGCCATCAAACTGTGGTCTATTTATGTTAAGAAAGGAGAGGAAGGATAAACGAAAGAAGGAAGAAGAAATATTAGGAGTGGGGCGTAAGACTATTTTCAATGAGTGGGAGATAAATTTCGGGAAACCGTTCGGTATCACTCTGTTTATTTAACCCATTTTTTTGCCGTTTGATATGTATCATTTCTGAAACCTTTTATAATAGGAACATTCTGAATCCAGTATTTTGGAATTTTCCCAATCAATATCATGGTCGTTGTCCAGTCTATGACATGAGATAACCGACAAAGAATTCGCAGGTTTATTTAAATCTTTCATGCGTTCTTTAAGACGCGTCCTTAATTTCCTTTTGGACTGACCAACATAAGAATGATTACAATCCTTACAATTGACTTGGTAGACAATGTTAGAATGCTCTTCTTTTTTAATCTTGTCCTTGCCTGTTTTTATGAACGTGTTCATGCTGTTCATTGGTTTGTACACCAAATCAAAATCAAACTTATTTAAAATTACAATAATTTGAATTTTTCCGAAGTTTTCTTGAGGTACGGAATGGTAAAAAATTTGTTGTTAATAGAAATACAAATCTACATTAGAGTTGACATTTTGTTCTTTAATAAAATCAAAATTCTTTTTTAATGACAAAGTTTTAATTCTATTATTCATCGTTGAAAATAAAAATTTTAATGGGTATCCGTTCCGTTGGAGAATGATGATTAAGAAACTGATATTAATAAAAATAATAAATATTTGGAATTTAGGATGGGAAAGAAATAAAATTCTATCCAATAAACCAATCCCCACACGTTTTTTTGTATTCTATAGGATGATTGGAAAAAAAGTTAAGATATCTATCAGAATTTGTAGGCTTCTTGTATACTCGTATGTCAAAAATAACTCTTCCGCTCTCAATCAAAAGTTTGACATCCAAAAAGTTTATGCCTCTATCATCACCATAATCCACCGTAAAATTGATACGCTCATGATAAGAATTGAAAGAATCCAACATACTACTAATAAGATTATTCGGAGCCGCAAAAACAATATCATCCACATACCAATAATAAAATGGAATGTGCGTGGTGAGTGTATTAAAAATGTTACTTTCCAAATCCTGAATCACAACATCCGCTAAAATTGGAAAAAGAAGAGATCCCATGGGCAAACCAAATATTTGTTCGTAAATATCGTCATTAAACTTAAAGAAAGTAGACTTTAAAATAATGGAAATGGCTCTTTTGAACTCATGGAGAGGGATAGATGTGTTATTACAAATCCAGTCCCATCTCCCCAAGACACTCTTTAACGCCAATTCATTAGGAATGTTAGAATACATAGACGAAATGTCAAAACAAACAATTCGGTAATCCTCCTGCAAAGGCAACCCATTAATTTTCTTAACTAAATCGAAACTGTTTTTAATGTAACTGAAATTTTTATTTAAACTTTTGTCAATGATATCTTTTAAAAAAACAGCTAACTTGTAAAAGGGACTGTTAATACAACCAATAATCATTCTTAGAGGGATGCCCTCCTTGTGTACTTTTGGAAGCCCATACGATCTCGGTAAATCTCCATCGGAAACATACAATTTTTTATATACGAATTAATCGATAAAGCCCTTAGACTTCCAACTTGTTAAGAGCGATCGTATTTCAGTAGTCAATTTATTGGTAGGATCTTTTTTTATCATTCTATACGTGTTTACATCCGAGAGAATTTCTTGCATTTTATCGATATAGTCCTTAGTGGTTAAAATTACTGTGGTGTTACTCTTGTCAGCTCTAGTTATTAAAAGATTTGGATGATTAGACCCGAATTTCTTAAGTTCTTTAAGTCCAAGTTTTAATAAAGAGTCTATTAAACTGTTAGGAGAACTGTATTTTATATTGTTAAGAATCGGTATGATGTCTTTCCTAATTAGATTTTTTGTTCGATCATCTAAATTGATAATATTGTTCTCTATGTGTTTTATAAATTCAACCATAACTTTCTCTTTATTTGTGACATTATTAGGAAGATTGAATCGTTGCCCTAATTGTAAAATATATTTAGCTTTGTCCGGAATGTCTATGTTATTGAGATTAATTAGCCAGTTTTTGTTAAAATTATCAAGTTTATAGTTGAAATTTCTCGGGATTCACATTGATGTGATGTACTACGGTTGAATTGCTAACTCTCAATTCTTTAGTAGAAATTTGATTGATTTTAGTAAGTACGAATTCAGTAAAAGTATTTCGCGGTTCCGTCGTGGAGAAGCTGTATCTAATGTTTTTAATGTTTTTGTTATTAATACGAAATACTGCCAATCTCAAATTCTCAATCTTCCTATTAATGTTACTATTTTCTTTATTCCAATTTCTCGTAAAATTGAACTCTTGGCGAAAGAACAAATCGCAGATATCGACCGGAAGAATAGAATTAATGTTTCTATAATTTATAAACAGTTCGTACTGTAGGTGAGATAAACATTTATGCGCGTCCTTCAATTCCATACGCAATAATTTGTGGATGAAATTTCGTTTCAATCTGTCGATATTATGTGAGGCAAAACGATCATGTACATTGATTCGGTAATTAAACAATTTAGTTAAATGAGCAGGAATGAGCCGTTAATTGAAACAATTTTTTAAAAACAAAATCCTGAATCTCAATTTTATATTATTCATAAGCTTAATGCATTGCTTCAGAAGAAAACAAGCCTTAAAGCCAAACGTTAATCTAATGAACTCGAAAAACGGCAAACTACACATCATAATGCTCGTGTAAAAATAAATTTAAAGTTGTTTGAAAGTGGCTAAGATAATTACAAAAGATAAATAATAAAAAGCATACAGCCACAACAATGAATTATATCTCAAAATTATTAGAAAACGATTAAAACCTAAGTATCATTTTATACAATTTAAAAGTTTTTTTAACTTATCCAAATTATACGCCCCCGCTTTACCCTATAGTACAGTTTTGACTTTGAGATCTTAGAGTTAGTATAATATCGCTAATTTAGTAAAATAAAGTTAAAACAGCAAAAATTATTTAAAGTTAACAGCGAATATAATCACAACTAAGAATCTTAGCACTCACAATGGAAATTATTTAGTTCTACAGCAAAGGATAAAGTAGCATTCAGCTAAACTTCATGTCTCTAACAGCAAAAATTACTATAGTACATAAGTACAAACAACTAATAAATTTAGCTTGAGCAACAACAGCATTAGCTGTCCCTATTTTGAAGACATATTTTAGCTACCACAGCTATATATACTATGACCGTAGTCTCGACTGACGGCACAACTTCGTCGCTTTTCTGTGATTGCAATTCGACAACCAATGATTTTACTCTGATACTCTATGGAAGCTCGCTACTAGCGTTATCGAACGCTAACGCTATTCAGAGAGCTCCCTATCAACGCTATGAACGCCATCCGTGACGTCATTGTCGGTAGTTTGCCGCCATAACTTGTGCTACCAACGCTCTTGCCTCCGAGGTAGTGCATGAGTAGTGTTAGCGTTTGTTTCATGAATGTAGTAGTAGTGAAGGTACGAGAGCAAATCAATAAGTTCTTAGAAAATCTGTCAGAGAGCACTCGCAGTATCATGTCACATTACTTTTTGACAAGTAGCATCTTTCAGCTGATTACTGTCAAATTTTGAGCGGAATTCATCGCGTGATTTCATTTCTGTAAACGATTAAAGCGAACAACCTTTGTATTTTTTGCAAAATAGAAAAAAACGAATTTCGTACAGTAATCAAACATCTACATATGAAAGGTTTAACGCCGAAAGAAATCAAAGAAAAATATTGGATAATGTTCATAGCACATCTGCGTCAGCGTTTGCGACTGTATACAATTGGGAGAATAAATTTAAACGTGGTCGTACATCCACATGTGATGCACTTCGTTCGGGACGTCCAATTGAGGCTGCTGCGCCAGAAATCATCGATAAAGTTCATGATATTGTTTTGACTGATCGATGAGTGAAAGTGTGCAAGCTTGTTGAGGCCACAGGCATATTACATGGCACAGTGATTTTGCACGAACAATTGGATATGAAAAAGCAAAATGGGTGCTGCATTTGCTCACTGTGGACCATAAGCGCGACCGTGTGACGATTTCAAAACAATGTTTGGAGATGTTTCAATGTAATCCAGATAAATTTCTGCGTAGATTACTGTGGACGAAACATGAATCCATTACTTCACACCCGAGACAAAGGAACAGTCAAAACAATGAACTTTACCGGGTGAATCAGCTCCGCAGAAGGCGAAGACCGTGAAGTCGGCCGGAAAGGTGATGGCCACTGTTTTTTGGAATGCACATGGTATAATTCATATCAATTACCTTCCATCGAAGCAAACGATCAATGGTGATTACTACGCAGCCTTATTGGCCCATTTCAACAACGTTTCAAAGAAAGAACTTCCCCATTTGGCGAAGAAAAAAGTGCTTTTCCATCAAGACAATGCACGGGTTCACAATGCCCGGCACCGATGGCCAAATTCAACGAATTCCGCTATGAATTGCTTCCCCATCCAGCATATTCGCCACATTTAGCCCCCTGACTATTTCCTGTTTCCAAACATGAAGAAATGGTTCGGAGGAAAGAGATTCACCACCAGAGAGTAGCTCATCGCTGAAACAGAGGCTTATTTTGAAGGATTGGACAAATCATATTATTCGGACGGCTTGAAAACGTTGGAGAATCGTTGGATCAAGTGTATCGAGCTGAAAGGAAACTATGTTGAGAAATAAAAAATGAATCAATCAAAAAAAATGTTTTACTATGTTTTTCTAAAAACTTATTGATTTGCCCTCGTACCATTTTGATTTTTTGTAGTGGGGGGGGGGGAAGGATGCTAGCTTTACAGACATCTTAAAAGCTTATTATTACCTTAATTATAAAAATTGTTATTATTTTGTAGATTTTTCAATGATTCCATTTTGCTCTAGCTTCTTAAAATAGACGAAGGAATAAATTTGGATGCACCATAATAATGCTCGACACAACTGTTCAATGTAATTCACTTTCATCACTCAAATATAAAACGTCTTTTAAGTACGTAGATACAAACTCAGTTAGCACAGAGAGTTCAAAAGAATTCAAAAAGTATTCAGGTTATGTTTGGGGATGCGCTATTAGCGCTATTAGCGTATTCGTGGAATTACAGATTACAAACACGATCATTATGTCACTAACGGTAGCGTTATACATCATAACAGCACGCTATCAATGTCTTCTGAAATAGTATATTGGTAACGTTTTGTGAACGATTCTAGCGTTTAACATTCGTCGAGGTTAGATTAAATGTTCGAGAGGATTCTGTTCTCGAGTGGCACCAAACTTTTCTCTCTTTAGAATTTCATAAAGTAAACGTAAGTAACACGTGAATTTTAAATTTTATCGTAGTGAACGCAATCTCAATTTTAATCTCTGCAATTGATGGCTTGTCACCAGCGTGAATATAATTCTTGTATAAATACTATCTTTACATTTTCAAAGTTTCTGCAGTTCAACTTGTGTATTCGATTTCATCATAAATGTGTAGAAGGTCGAAAACATCTTGTTAATGACGATTTTTAATTCCCGTGTGCGGAAAGAAGTTACTACTGCGGTATAGCGCGACAGGATATTCCGCTGCAGATGCCTAAGGTCCTAATTGGTCATAGATACGCTTCATTTCGAATCAACAACAGTGCTCAAGGATTTCTTCTTTTATAAAATTAATTTATTCAGTATAACTATTAATTTTTTTTATTTAGTTTACATCATTCACTTTGGCTTAGCGGCAAATCATTATAGACATTGCAAATGAGATTGCGTTCTATTATTCACGAGAAAATTAAAAATTCACGTTGCTCTGCCTGCACTATACGTAACAGAAACGTGCAATTTGGCAATCGCAAAGTCGCAGAAAATATGTAACGTCTTGGACATCGCAAAAACGTACATAGAGAATAATGTATTATAGTTGGTAATACTGCAAATAATGCATGCATACACAGTTGGCAAAATTCTCGAAGAATTTATGGCAGTGTTTAGCGCGGGTAAATATAGGAGTCAGATTGAGTATAAATGACAGTGTACAATTAAAAAGTAAGTAATTGTTTTTTATTCTTTTATAATTTTTGTGTATAGTTTCTCTACGCATAATATTCTCTTTTTCCGCTCTTTTAAAACTAAATAATATTAATCGATAGAAAATTTGTTGAGGACCTAACCCTATTTACTACATTAACGGTTTTCAATATTTCTAAATGTAGAGTTGATCCTACAATGAGTTGATAGTCGAAAATCTTATATTTAAGTTTGATTAATCATAACTTAAATAGATGACTACAATTTTTCGCATCTACAAGTTGTTAATTATGCAATGAGTCGTTTAGCTCGACTAATGAGAATAAATAAACTCGAATTTGGCTAGTTTTAATTTCCTTAAGAAAATCAGTAGTCTTAGTCAAGTTGGCTGTTGGCCAATTCACCGATAAGACTTAGAACTACTGACTATCAACTTATTGTAGAATCAGCATTATGGAATTACATTACAATTTTTATCTTAATATTTTTGAAAAAACATAACAAAAGCAATTTATTACATTCAATAGCATTTCACAGTACAGACTAGATTTGTATTAGAGTTCTATTGCATGAGATAAATTGTTATATTATGTTTTTACAAATACAATATAATTTACAAAAATAATAAGACAAAAATTGCAATATAATTCCAACAAAATTTAGAAGCACACATTGAATGCATCAATTAAATAATGCATATGCTATTATCATGTAAATATTTCTTTTACATTTTTCATTTACGTTTCGTTTCAAACTTTATTACATTAACAATTATATAAATTAGATATTTTTTCTTCTTTCTTTAAAAAAAATGAGAAAAGGGATTTTTATGTATCTTATATATGGATATAATTAATATGATTGGAAACAAGACCGTTTATGTTAAAATACTTAAGATACGAAGCGCCACTCCGTCTGAATGTTAAGACGTTGAACTACTATATATAATATTACAAAATTCATTTAAATTAATTAATTTTAGAAATGATAATTGCGTGCCGATATGATTGTCGGACTTTCAACGCAATCAATCTGAAATATTAATAATCCCTCCCAAATTTCCCAAATCTTAAAAAACTATAATAAACTTATTACGAAAAATATTGCCTCAGCCGGGAGTCGAACCCGTATCTCTTGCATTCCGTGCAAGCGTCCTAAGCCTTTAGACTACTATAATTACTTGTGTTTGCAGAAGCATTAAATAATTAAAATACGTTCAAATACTATACAGCTGCTTATAAAAAATTTTTTTAGAAAATAATACAGATGAAATTTATTTACGTAATTATATTTCATATAATGTTTGTAGTCTCGCAATGTCAGAAAATATAAGAAGCAGAAAATTAGTGAGCCAATTCTCAAGAAATATTTTCGTAATCGAATAAAGGACAAATTCTCAATATTCAGAAGAAAATAATAAGAGAACTAGATTTCAAGAAGACAATAATGAAAACGATGATAGAAGAGATAATAATGAAAGTCATGAAGATAATGATCACAATAATGGAAATAATGATAGGAGAGATGCTAATGAAAGTTATGAAGATGATCACAATAATAAAAGTGATGATAGGAGAGATGTTGATGAAAGTCATGAAAATAATGATCACAATAATGGAAGTGATGATAGGAAAGATGATGATAAGGAATTTAATATTGACAATAGTATTAATCTTTATAATGCTCACAGTCATGTAAATAATATCAATATTTAAAAGGTTGAAAATAACGAAATAGAAGACGATTTTACTACATCATATTTTGCTAGATAATGTAAAACTTTAAATGTACCTACCACACATGTTAATGTGCTGCTCAAAGATATAAGAAAACATAAATGTTTTAAAAGTGTGTTTCCTTCAGATGTCCGTATTTTCTTAGGCACTTCGATCTTCTCCACTTAAAATTGTATCTCCTGGTGAATATTATCACCAAGGATTTGTAAATGAATTAGTTTATGTATTATCAAAATATGATATACAAAATTTTGATTTAACTTTAAATATTGATGGCTTGCCATTATCTAAATCTTCAGGCAAACAACTTTGGCCAATTTTAATAAGTGTTGCAGGAGTACGAGATATAATGATGATAGGAGCTTTTTGTGGGTATACAAAATCAGATGACATAAATTTGTTCTTAGAGGATTTTATTAGTAAAATCATATATCTTATTAATAATGGTTTAGAAATAAATGGTAAATTTCTACCTGTGAAACTCCAATGCGTAAATGCAGATACTCCTGCAAAATCTTTTTTTATATTTCTTAAAGTTAGACTTAAGAAAGTAAAAAGGCTATACTAAATATGGCAGTTGTTTAAAGTGTTCTATACATGGCAAATATATAAAAAACAGTGTATGCTTTCCTGGCATAAGTACTCATTTAAGAACTGCTAGTGATTTTCAAAACAATGATAATATTCTGCAATTTATTCCATATCTGAATTTGGTTTCTGATGTTGTTTTAGTGCTCACAACGATTTGCACATTTCGGGCCGATTCCGGCGAGCGACCTCTACTACCGTTCAAGGCTCGGCGGCCGAGCCGCCAGGCGCTTATGTGACGCTCTGGCTCAGGAGCGTCCCTTGCGTCTCTCACGAGTGTGGTGCAAAATCTTCGTCGCGCATTCGTGATCATAATTCTTTACAGTTTCTCCGGTAATCACCACTCTCCACTTAGAGCTGGTAATATTAATTAATCTAACAGATTCCAATTATCCTTATTCTCAACACCGAATATTGGGCGCCAGGCACAAGAGAGTATATCATTCTTGTCGGAATTAGCTCAAAAATTTTACTCGAAACGTAAAGATCTCTACAAGATCACGAACACGGACGGTCCAAATAACCGACTCACGAGATTGGTAGAGAGAGTGATTCGTGGCAGGGAACGGAGGATGTCTTGGAGAACGAGCAGAGCGATACACAATAAAATATGCAGAATTTATAAGCTAACAAGTATGTTCGATCACTTATTTACACAATGTCGTACACGCTAGGTGTTAAATAGTCGCTCATGCATTACACAAAGCGTTGAGGGCTGAATAGCCCTTGTAAGCGGCGTTCCCGACTCACGATTTTAGATTCAAAAAATTCTTCTCGATGGGGCGAGCTCTAAGTTTCCAAATCACTCTACGAATCATTGATGTCGTAACGACATAAAATAGCCGGGCAGCCTTTACCATGCCTAACGCGTACACAATTCTAACTTCGAGCTCGACCGCGATAATGACGATATCTGTCCCGACGGAAAATGACGGAATTACCAAGCGTGCACAAATATTATCTGGAATCTCACTCTCAAAACAATAAAGCGCGATACAAAAGCACGACGAATAAAACGATACAAAGACGGAAGAATACTACCCGAAATCTAACACAATTCCGGCACTCCAACGCGATACAAAATATGACACAATAACACAAATAAAATGACCGCGACGGGCGTGTAGAAAAACTAAGTCGGAATTGACGAGATCTGAACGATATCGGGCGGGACAGCACGACCACGCGCTGCGTGCCTGTTATGGCGTCGCAGTTCCTCGCAACAATCCCAGATTTAACGAAACTAATAATAATTTATTCGCGGATTACTCTGATCGGCAAAATCGACGGCTTTACAATATCGTACGCTGCGCTCATCTCACCACAGGATCCTTCGTTTGGCGGCTCTCACTCTATCTCTCAGCTCAACGTCGCCATTGGATTCGGCTGCCCTGTGTCCTCGATTCACACGTCTCTCTATATCGTTCGCCACAGCACAAGTGCCGGCAAACGATATAGGAGGGATCCTTCCGGGAGCGCGCAGGCTCACATGATGAGTCTTATCGCGCCTGATTGGTTGCCAGCTCTCTTGCGGATTCCGTGCGCCCTCGCGAGTCGTCGCGTCGCGCGCCCTGGATTCGGCGCGCGGGATATAAGTAATAGCATCTTTTTTGTGGTTGCTCGTAAAGACCTTCCTCTGCTTCATCCGGACTCAAGGGCCTTTCGGATGTAATAGCAATAATTCCCCGCCGTACGGTTCCCTCTTCCACGGCGGGGAGTCTTTGTTTCAACAGTACAGTTGGTTAAATCAAAGACATAAAGCTGCATTTCAAAATTAGCAAATATCGAAAAATTTAATAAATAAATTTTAGTAAGTATATCTCTTATAACATATACGAGGTGTCCGATGATAATGACCATATAATCTCTGGTGGACAAGTAGAGTAGACTAAAAAGTAGATTGAGTCAAAAAGTTATGTACTATTTTGCAATTTTCGCAATAGAGCGTGCGTGCGTGCGTGTGTGCGTAAATAATTAAGAAAACAAACAAAATTAAAGAAAACAGTATATGTACAGAAAAACATTGTATACGCTCATTTTTTTTTAAATTTTGGCATATTTTATACAGTAATGTTAAAGATTTTGGTTGCAATTCGTGAATTCGTGTTTCTAATGACTGAAAATGTGCATTAAATTTGTTAAAAAAATGTAAAATATAGTGTAAGAAAAGAAAATAAGCTTTTGTCTCTACATTATCCATTATGGATAATAAATCTTTAGCAGAACCTGCTTTTTCGTTTACATCTATTTCATAAAGGAAGTATCTTATTGTATCCCAATATTCTAGAAGTCTTTCAACACAAAAATAGCGAGAAAGCCAGCGCGTATCACATAATTTTAATATTTTAAGACTTTTTTCTTGAAAACATTCACAAGAATACAGCCGATCGTTTTGGACTGCTATTAATATATCTAGCAATTTTTTAAATAAATTCCTCGCAAAAATCGGGTATTTTATTGCACGCAGCATTCGCTACTAACGCAGAAGAATGGCAAGGGCACGAGAATGTTAATAAACGTGGACATACTTGTTCAAATTTTTTTTTAAACGATAAATATTTCCCTGTCATGACAGACGCATTATCGCATGACAAGGCAACAATATTTGTAAATGATATCTGTAATGTCCACATTTCATTTCTAAATGCTTCATACAACTTTTCTGCGCTGCAATCTCTAGCATCAATATCAATTAATTTGACTAATTGCGTTCTATTATCTAATGTTTTTGGCTCAATATATCGAACAAGAAAAGTCATCCATTTGTCATTACAAATATCAGATGTTTCATCGATAAATATTGTAAATTTCGTGTTCTAAATGTTGTTCACAACACATTCCGTTTCAACTGGACTCAAAACGTTCGTAATAATATTTGTACATTTTTTACGACTCATTTTCATGCTCTGTAATACATTAGGATCCTTTCCAATATATTGGAACAAACTAAGAATTTGCAATTGTATGAGCAATATTTTTTTCCGCGATTAATGTGACAAATCTTATTTCTGCTTCTTTTATACGCTCCTCGAATAACAAAAGCGATTCATTATTTTGTACATTTAAATTTTCATTCGATTCACTTGTTTCGTTATAAGAACTTTTACATTTGTTTACATGTGTTTCGTTTCTGCGTGACGATAGATATGAGATAAATGAGCAGTAAGATACTTGTCACAGATTAAACAATAAAATAAATTTTCATCATGTGGCGCTTCACATGTAACCAACATTTAAACTGCTCAAAATATAACCATTTCTTTTTAAATATTGATGTATTGTTACATTTTTCAATTGAAATATCGTTAATAGATAATAAATGAATAGAATTATCATCATTAATGAACAATGTATTTTTTTCAAGATATTTTTATGACACGCAGAATTCGCATGTCTCGAAAATGTATTGAATAATTTTTATTGCACACATTGCAGTAATACATACTGCTCGGATGATACTTTACGTATCCAAGATTTATATCTTTCGCCTGTAAGTCAAGCTTCTGAAAAACTTCGCTTACGTTTTTTAGTTAACTCGTTACACATGTCTCTATATAGCTGTTAACTAAATATATAAATATGTGTTATACTTATAAATATGTGAGTATATGTGTGTGTATATGTAAAATTCCACCTTATCTGCAATATTAAATAATATTGAAAATGATGTGGATTGCTTGCGACAATGCGAGCAGGAATAAACAAGAATATAGCGCATCTTTGCGGAAAAACTTCGATGCTCATTTATCAGTTCGCGTTTCACATATACACGCATACTCCGCGTGGAGGAGCTGCACAGACTCCACGGAACAAACTAGAAGACGACGTGATGGAACGTGAGTGCAAACAATGTGTTATTCCATCAATTATAAGTCTGTACTGTTTATTACAAATACTCTAATAACACATTTTATCCGGGACACATCCTAGGGATGTTCTATGGATGTTCAAAGAACACACGGACGTCCTTTAGACATCCTCAGGACATCCCCTGGAGTTCTGTGCTGTTAGGGTATAAATAAAAATATACGGTATACTATAATTAGGGTTGCTAGATGGTTGGGATTTTCCGTAAATTTCTACAAATGTATATTTCAACGAAATCTTAGGTATCATGACACTTTTAACCCACTTTTTACGATCGCAACTATCGGCACTTACATTGAAGGTTTATAAAAAATTCATATACTCAACTTTGTGCATTGTGGCATCACTGAGTTTTCTTGAAAGATTTTCTAAATAATTATAAAAAAACGTAAAGAATAATAAGTTCTATACTTTTCGACTTAACTTTCTATTAAAAAAAAAGTTATTTTAGTTAAAATGTCATAAAAAATGATCAGTATTATAATTTATGTGGGCACATTACAAGAGACTTAACTTAAATAATTTATAATAATCTTTTCAACTATCAGGCATATCCTGGAAATATTGGTATTAACCTGACCCCAAGGTCAAACACACTTGACCTTGAAATGACCTTATTTGTAATTATTTTTAATTACAAAATGATATGTCTGAACGCAGAATTTACCGCTCTTTTCGATCCCGGATTCAAAGATAGTTGGTTCCATTAAGAAAAATATTTTGACCTTCAAATGACCCCTAATCTTGGTTCCAAGGTTACTTTCAAGGTCACCACCAGGAAGCCAACTCGAAATACTGAAACTTATGCATCTAACATTTTTCCAAACAAAGCAATCCCGCCGTGATATTTTGTCGTAATGGACGTCTGGAACTTTCACTTTGAAACGACCTTGACATTGAACTGTAGATCATTATCAAGGTCATATTCGGACGTGAAATTTTCCGCTCTTTCCAAATCTGCGATAAAAAATAGTGGTTCCCATTTAAAAAAATTAACTTGACCTTTAAATGACCTCCACATTCACACTCAAGGTCAAATTCAATATTGCCGTTAAATAGCCAGGGAAAAATACTAAACCTTATATCCGAAACTTTTTTTCAGAAAATGCATTCCTTTCAAGATAATCCGGTGGGGAAGTTAAAATGGGTCACCCTGTATAAAATACTGATATTAAAAGTGCAATAATAATACAATATACCATAGACAGAGTACATTATTATTATTATTATTATTATTATTATTGGGAGTATAAATAAGTTTCCGCCGTTTGACAAACAATGGCGCTACCAGTATGTTATAGTTAAAATTGTCAGCTGTAAAACGTCATATCGTAAGATTGGACATCTGGCAAGAACATAACCTTGAAATATTAGCGATTTTGCATCAGCATCTTATATCTTTTTTCGTGCGAAAATGTCGAGTTTTGAGCCGAATAAGCATCATTTGCGGGAGCTTTTGATTTACTTCTTTAATTTGAAGAAATCTGCAGCTGAGGCGCATCGATTGCTTGTAGAAGCATATGGTGAGGCTGCCTTAAGTGAGAGAAGTTGCCGTGAGTGGTTTCAAAAGTTTAAGAACGGTGAATTTGACGTCGAAGACAAAGAACGTAGCGGAAGGCCGAAAGTGTACGGAGACGCGGAATTGGAAGCATTATTGGATAAAGATTCGTGCCAAACGCAAGAAGCACTTGCACTTACATTAGGAGTGACTCAACCAGCAATTTCACATCGCTTAAAATCGTTGGGAATGATTCAAAAGCAAGGAAATTGGGTTCCATATGAACTGAAGCCGAGAAACGTTGAACGCCGATTTTTCACATGTGAAATGCTGCTTGCCAGGCATAAACGAAAGGGTTTTTTGCACCGTGTAGTCACTGGTGATGAAAAATGGATCCACTACGATAACCCAAAGAAGAAGAAATCATGGGGACCACCTGGCCATGCTTCAACATCGACAGCCAAGCCGAACATTCATGGGAAAAAGCTCATGTTGTGTATTTGGTGGGATCAGCTAGGTGTCGTTTATTATGAGTTGCTCAAACCGAACGAAACCATTACTGGGGCTCTCTACCGAACACAATTGATGAGATTGAGCCGAGCACTCAAGGAAAAACGCGCCCACTACTACTCCAGACACGACAAAGTTATTCTTCTGCATGATAATGCTCGTCCACATGTTGCGGCGCCGGTCAAAACCTACTTGGAAACACTCAATTGGGAAGTTTTACCCCACCCGCCGTATTCACCAGACATTGCTCCTTCTGATTACTACCTGTTTCGATCGATGGCGCATGGCCTGTCTGAGCAACACTTCACATCATATGAAGATACCAAAAATTGGGTCGATTCGTGGATAGCTTCAAAAGATGAAGCGTTTTTCCGACGCGGTATCCGTATGCTGCCAGAAAGATGGGAAAAAGTAGTGGCTAGCGATGGACAATACTTCGAATAAAACATTAGGTACCGTTCTTTCACAATAAATGCCCAATTTTTGATAAAAAACGGCGGAAACTTATTTATACTCTACTAATATAATCTTAAAGTCATTTGATAAATTCTCCATATTCTATTTTACGATATTTCCTAATTTCTTTTCTCTTTTTTTTCCTTTTTTCACTCTTTTTGATTTTAATTCCATTTAAATTCTCGATGTAAGGGAGCTCACCATGACAGGATAACTTTTATTCACAGATTTTATATATGTTAGTTTATTGTCTCTAAGGAAGACTCAAAAGTGAGCCGAAACATGTAAGCGCGTTTTAGTGAATAAAGAAGTTTCACATTTCACAGGTATATTATTGCGCGACATCTGCGCTTGACTCCTACTGCCCGTATTCTTTTCAGTTCTTTGACTGTATTTATGGTTTGGGAATATATTGTTAGTGATGAGCGATATAATGCTCTAAAAGTTCGAGGAATAAAAACAACTTTGTAAGTACATTTTTATTATTACAGTGGTATTTTTTTTTAATTTTATTCCAGTAAGAGAGAGTAGCATGAATAAATATTATAATTAATGTATCTATTATAAAAGATCATCAAGAAAAAATTGAAAACGCTGACTCCGCTATAGAGTATAACGTATAGGTTATGTTAGTGTCAAATGGGAAAGTTCTATTTGTACAATAAAAGGAAGAATTTGCCTTGAACACCGAGTTCGACAAAAAAATTATATTTAATTGGTATTGTCGACGAAGAAACAATTCAAGGCGTAGAATGCCTTAAATGTGTAGCATCAAAAGGTTAAAATATTTGACCGCAATAGTTTAAAAAACAACTAAATTTTTATTTCATAAAAGTAATAGTTCAATAAACAGTTTATAAATATTCTTATAGAATACTGTCGACTTTAAAAATATAAAACTATATTCAAGATAAAAGTTTAGTAGTACACATATTTGTAACAATATATATATATATAT
>NW_017304185.1:560952-576030 GCF_001594115.1 Trachymyrmex septentrionalis | reverse complement strand
ATAGCCTTCTTAAGGGGGTATTCTACTTTATAGCATTGTTTTTTAAGTAATTTTTAAGAATTTTTTTGAAAAAATGAGTAAATATTTTTGAATTTTTTAAAAAGGATTTTATTTATTAAAGTTTAAAGATGAAATTTTTATTTTTTTAAATTAAAAAATATGAATAATATTTGACATATACAAATATATACAAATATATACAAATATATTTTCCTTTGCATCGTATACGAAGTTCGTCGGCAACTGATTCGTCGCTGATTCCGGATCTTCAGTAAACTGAAATAAAAAAATAAGACTTCATTTTAATCAGAACACTTGCGATTATCATTGGAACTAAAATAATTAATTTCACTTATTAAATAAATAAATGATACTTATTTTAAAAATAAGTTTGACTGTTACGTTTTTAAAAAATGTTTTCGAGCTCCAAAAAAAAATATAATAAAATTAAGTTATCAAAGTCATTTTAGTCCTAATGGTAAATGAATGTGTATTTTATAAACCCTTAAAATTTGAAGCTGATCGGTGCAGTGGTTTTTTTTCAATCGTGATTGCCAGTTCCGAAAAAGTCGTTTCGAGAAAATTGTATTTCAAGTTTACATTGATATTTTTATGCAAATAACGATAGAATTTTGTAACTTACGTTTAGTCGGTAATTCAGGGACCATAAAGTAAATCTTCTCATAAACAGCCTCCTTTGCTGCTCTTTCTTCTCGAGCTGCTGATCTCAACTTTTTTGTCACCTCAGACGTCCGGAGTTTGGATCGGACAATTCGAGTTTCTGTTTTAGTTTATGTGGCTTATGTATAACGTTTTTCTAACCTCTATACTTGTGCTAAACCGGTCTGAAGTACCAGTTCCATTCAGACTGAGATAAACCGTACAAACTCTTTTTGTCCCCCCCACCCCATATTTTTCCCTTTTCAAACTTATTCTCAAAATCGCGTAATTCTAAATAAACGATTTCTTCTAATCTACTATAAATACGCTGTGTGTCTTTACATAAAAAAATCTATTTAGATTCTTCTTAGCTACTATTGCTATCAATAATCTCCAAGCATCTACCCCTATAACCGGTGAGTATGATTTGTCATAATCTTTATTTTTTTATTTGATTAAACCCTGCAGCAACTAGCTTTATATTTAATTTTATCATTTTCATCGCACTTATAAAAAATACCCACTTACTTTTTACTAAATTTAACATTTCTTGGGCGTTTACACGTATCTCGCATTATGCTCGTTTAATGATGCTAATTCGACTTCCATTCGCACGTTTCCATTCCTCTCATTCATTACTGTCACGTGCTTCATTATAATTATTTGGATGTTATTTATGAATTGGACATGGTGAATATTCGATAACCTGGATGAGCGTCACACCTTCTCGTAAACGTTTTTCTCTTTTCTTTAAATATTCTTCCTTTCGTCTTAAATTTTCCGCTGTTGTGAGTCACTTTGGCCTTCTCCTTCTAGTAACTACCTTATTTTCACTTTGATTATCCGAATTCTCTATTATATCAATACTATCATTTTCTATACAAGATTCTACATCATTACTATCTCTTTCTCAAAAGACTTGAATCGAAATTTCGATGGTTATTTAACAAAAAGGAGAAACAAGCTTTATTGGGGATTGCGCCGATACAGTATAGTTTTGATTCTTCTGGGAAACCGTTCTTTTCAACATCGAGTACCTCTTGAGCTTTTTCAACACGCGACTCACGGGAACATTCGGCTTTGTATGTTGCTAATCCTGCTTCTGTTGCACAGAATAGTTTTATTCCTAGTTTCGTCATTTCCATACATCCTAACACTTTTCCTTTACAGAGGTCATCGTCTTTAACCATTGTTAGAGACGGTTGGTTTGTGAATTTATCTTCCTGTAATATTCCTATCAACATACAATGTTTCTTACAGTTGGGAGATAATTTTGCGCTACCTTGCGTTAATAAAAATAAGTTAATCTTTGATTGTATTAAAGGAGTTGAGAGTAGTACATTGAGAATGTCTATAGATAGGAGAATTGATGTGATTAATCATTCCATTCCAGTCCTGAACAATATCATTTCTTCTCCTATTTTCACATCACTCACGGATAAACAACTGTTAAGGATAGAGTCCGACTTTCATACATTTGTGTCGGCGCATCCCAACATCATTTTTACGCATGACAAAGGCAACGTCACTGTTGCCATGGACAGGGACGCATATAGGAACAAAATGACCAAATTATTGACGGACTCAGACACATATGTTTTAATCAAGAAAGATCCAATTAAAAACTTACGACAGCTTTAAGGTCTTTGCTCACTGGATGGAGAACTAAAGGTTATATCAAAGATTCTGATTATAAAGCTCTATATTGTAGTGATGGGTTACTACCGAGAGCCTATAGGTTGCCTAAGATTCACAAGCCTGGTTGTCCTCTCAGGATTATCGTATCATCGGTGGGCAATCCGCTGTATTCATTGGCTACTTTTTTGCACAATAGATTATTTAAAACCATTCCGAAGGCAGACAGTTACATCAAAAATAGCTTTTATTTAGTCGATAAATTAAGAATGTTACATACTACTGGTTCACATTATTTAATTTCATTGGATGTGACATCTCTTTTCACGAATGTCCTAATGAATATAGCGGTCGATTGTGTCGAATAAGCAATGGGATTTTATTTTGAAGGACTGCTTACTTCCTAAGAATGAGTTTTTGGGAGCGATCCGATTTGTCTTAGATTCAACCTTTTTTTCCTTTGATAATTTAATTTCCAAGCAAAGCTTTGGCACTCCCATAGGTTCTCCGTTGTCACCGGTAATAGCGGACTTAAAGGAGATTAGAGACGGTGTCCTTGATGTCGTTGAATTTGGACATTTTATTTTATTATAGATATGTTGATGATATTTATACCGCGGTTCCTCCTTCTATCTAATCGATAATTTATTAAAACAATTCAACTCATTTCACCCGCGCCTCCAATTTATTACTGAAATTGGGGAAGAAAAAATAAATTTTCTTAATATCACTATATCTAGTTAGGAATCGTTTTATTTTCGATTGGTATCGTAAGCTTACCTTTTCAGGGAGATTTTTAAATTTTAACTCGAATCACCCAATTGCATAGAAAAAAGATACAATTTTTTTACTAGTTGACAAAGCTTTTTTACTTTCTGATTTTAGGTTTCATTCAAAAAATTTGACTTTTTTAATTAACATTTTACTTGACAATGATTATCCACTGACTTTTATTTTTGACACTGTTAATCAACGCATAAAAAATCAAAACATAAAAAACATACAAAACATAAAAAATCTAATTAAAAATAGACACTTGACACACATAAAGATTTGATTGACAATGTCTGTACGAAAGAATCTGTTTCTTGGCTTACGGTACCTTTTATTCCTTCTCACACCGAAAAGTTTAAGCGATTTAATAATAATAACGACATCAGGATTTCTTTCCACAGTCCGAACAAAATGGTTAAATATATCAAAGTGCAAAAGGATATTTGTCCCCAGACATCTAGAAGCAATGTAGTCTACAAGATATTGTGCAATAATTGTGACGCGTCGTACGTTGGACAGACGAGCAGACAACTAAAAACTAGAATTACTGAACATCGTAATCATATCAGACAATACTTTTGTTCGTTCTGTCACGGAGCACAGGCTGCAGTACGATCATGATTTTCAATAGGACAGGATTAAAATTTTGGATGAAGAGCCTAATTATAAGAAACGCTTAATTTCCGAGATGCTCAATATCAAGAAGTAGAAAAACAGCTTGAACTTACAAACTGACACGGAAGGTCTGCATAGGGCATATATACCTATTGTAAATAGAGTTTGACTTCGCGATACTGACTGTTCGTCTCTTCTCTCAGTTTTGTTGACCCGCATAAGCGGCCCGCATAATACGCGAGCGTATACATCAAGCGATACACACAATGTCTGTCTTTTATGCGTTCGTCTTATTATATTTTAATAGTTTTATATATTTATTATGTACACTTTTATTTGAATAATTTACATGTTTTTTTTTTGGTGAGTTTTTATTTCTTATTTTAATTCCGTTAATTTTCTTTGCGTTTAATTTTGTTTCGTAAGATGTTTTTTTATCTTTTTATCAACCAGAACTTTTCCAAGAGATATGTTACACTTGATATGTTACGACTGTCTAATCATACGTGAATATCGTCGAGTTCTACATCAAAATTCACCCGAACTGCGAATATAATTGAATATGCGTAATTTTAGCGTTTTCACTTTGTATCACGGTATTCTTGTTTTCTCTGATTTGTCTTACGTCTGAAGAGGGCTCAATCCGGTAGCCGAAACTTGTAATGTTTTTAATTTATTATCACTTTTACTTGTCTTAATATATATCTTTTCTTTCTTTTTCATTATTCTTTCTATATTTTTAATTTATTCCTTCATCTGTATGAGTTTTTTAAAAAAATACATTGACTCTGACTTTGCCCTTGATTTATTGTTATTTATTTTATATATGAAGAGTCCTTGAATTATTGTTTATATACTTTCTCTTTGTACATCTGTCTCTTCATTTGTATTGCAACTATCGTAAGATTATTTCCTATTTCCTCTCTCCACCTTTTCATTACTCTCAGGGTTATATGTAACAATCTTTTAATGTTCAATATCTTCTTTTTCCTTCCTGTAAACTCATAAAACTCATTATTAATAAACTCAGTACCATTGTCAGTACGTATGTCTTATATCTTTACCTAATACGTTCTTACATTTTTCTTGGAACAAATAACGCGTCATTTTTATTTTTCAGAAAGTAGGTAAAATACATGTAATCATCTATAATGAGCAATATAATGAAAGCCACTTTCGGATTTAACGGGCATGGATCCACAAATATTAACATGTAACAAATCTAATATTGCTTGGCTCTGTCTATGAATAACGCTCTCATGCTTTCGCAATAACTTACACGTCTTGCATGCTACACAATTAATTATCTCTTACTTCGCCGTTAATTCCTATTGCGAGTTCTTCTCGTATAAGTTTCTGTATATACAGAATGTTCAGAAAGTGTCGTGACACTTAAATAACTTTTGAACAGATAAAGATAATAGAATCAAACTTGCAGGACACTTATTACGTCAGAAAGGCTATTTTTTGACATAAGAGATAACAACCCCCCCCCCCTCAGGGGTGCAGGGATAAAACACGTTTAAGTCCTAAATGGCATAAAGGATCAAATGATGGCTCGTATAAAAGCTTTCGAAAAGACCTTTCCAATGAGACTTCTTGCGACCCTCCCCCTCCCCCCTCTCCCCTCTCCATAGGGGTGCGAAGGTGAAACACGTTCAAAAGCTCTAAATGGCATAAGGATCAAGTGATGGCACTTTCAAATAACCTCGGAAAGAACTATTGAATGAGACATAGCGTAACCTGGCACTTTAATTATCAGCACCTTTTATTAAAATTGTACGCATATTTCCGTCATCTGCTCTTAGCGTAACCCAAGATCAACGACGTGGACGTGACAGATAACTGATTTCTTTTGGGGTACTTGATTGTCGTGAGCCCCCTCGTCTCTCACGTTTGGGGTGTTTGTTTACAACAAATATTCAAAATGCTCCCCCTGAACGGCCAGACAATTATCTAATTGGTTGTAAAAACTGGAGATCACCTTCCTATTGTATTCCCATGTACATATGTATCTCGTCTCATCAACTATTCGGCGACGCAAATCATCAAGATCGTTAGGTTTGGTGATGTAGACCTTATTTTTTAAATATCCCCCAAAAAAATAATCAAGTGGCGCCAAATCAGGGGTGTCCACTCACTTGGATCTCTCTTTCCATCTGTTGGGAAAAAATTCGTTCAAGCATCGTTGTGTTTGTAAAGCGTAGTGAGCCGGTGCCTCATCCTGCTGGAACCAAACATAAAGTTTGGACCAACGATGGTCTGTATTGCCGGTACAATCTTATCTCGAAACATATTTTCATATTTTTTAGCTGTAAGGTTGCCATCAATAAAAAAAAACTCAAGTACACTTTCACCTAACAATCCAGCCCATATGAAATTCTATGCGACGATTGAAATCGTCATCAGATAATTCCTGAATAAAGTGAACCTTATATGAGTGGAATTTATTTTTTTTCAACGTTTTATGCACTGACGCTAAATCGATATCGTTTTGTTGTGCTACATCACGAATAGAACTGTGCGGATTTTCGACAAAGGACAACACAACGTCTAATGCTTTATCGGGATAATGATCGCATGATAATTTTGCGATTTGATGATAGACAGAATTACCAGAGATCCTCAATTTTCAAGCAATATTGTTTTTTTGTATGAGGCGACTTTTACGCTGACTGGTGAGATAAATCGACATAACTACAGATACTGGAATACTAAATATCCTCATTGGAGTTGAAGCGCATTCGCAGCATCCGCAAAAACTCAATGTATGGGTTGAATTGTTAGATGAAAGTGTACTTGGGCCTTTCTTTATTGATAGCAACCTCACAGCTCAAAAATATGAAAATATGCTTCGAGATGAGATTACTGGCAATATAGACCATCGTTGATTCAAACTTTAACAATGTTTGGTTCCAACAAGATGGGGCACCGGCTCACTATATAATACGCTTTACAAGCATGACGATGCTTGGACAAATTTTTCCCCAACAGATGGATAGAAAAGAGATGTTTAATTGAGTGGTCATCCCCATCACCTGATTTAGTGCTTCTTGACTATTTCTTTTGGGGATATTTAAAAAGTAAAGTCTACATCGTCAAACCTAACGATTTTGATGATTTGCTTCGCCAAATAATTGATGAGACGAGATACATATCACGGAAATACAATAGGAAGGCGATCTCAAGTTTTTATAATCGATTAGCTCATTGTTTGGCTGTTCAGGGGGAGCATTTTGAACATTTGTTGTAAACAAGCACTTCAAACATGAGAGATGAGGGGACTCACGATAATGAAGCATCCCAAACATGAGAGGCGAGGGGACTCACGATAATCAAACACTCCAAAAGAGGTCAGTTATCTGCCACGTCCATGTCGTTGATCTTGGGTTACGCTAAGAGCAGATGACGGAAACATGCGCATAATTTTAATAAAAGATACTGACTAGGGTGCCGAGTTACACTATGTCTCATTCAAGAGTTATTTCCGAAGTTATTCGAAAGAGATCATCATTTGACCCCTTATGCTATTTAAGATTGTTTCACTCCCGCATCCCTGGAGGGAGGAGGGTTGTTATGTCAAAAGATAGCCCATCTAATGTAATAAGTGTCCTGCAAGTTTCATTCAATTATCTTTATCCGTTCAAAAATTATTTAGGTATCCCGACACTTTCCGAACACACTGTATTTATTATTCATCACATAGCCTAGCTTACGATGCCATACATCTGTGAAATCCTTACTGTATTTATCGCAATCAATATTATTATTTAATCGATACTGTTACATTCATTTCCGGTTATGGAAGTCATACGTGTTATAAAATGATTGTCTACACATTCTCCTATCGCTATTACTTCACCGTTCTCTCTACATATCTTTACACCAAATTTGGTGAAATTAACTTTGAACTCGCCCTCTATTAATTTAGTGATAGAAAGTAAATTAGAATGCAACATAAATGACATCGCTCACTGTGATGAAAGTTATCTTATTCTTATCATTCTGTATTTTAATATTAAGTGTCCCAATGCCTTTGGACTCAAGCATATTATTTTACCCGCTAAATAAATTTTTTCTCTAATCGACTTGAAATCTATAAAATTTCTTTTCAAATGTCATATGCGTCTATCCGTCATGTCATATCCGCTATCTATAATCCATTTATCTTGACTTTTTAGACAAATACTATTATCAAAAACATGAAATGTAGCATAATCTAATCTGTCTTCAAGGATGCAAGATTTGCATTCTTAGTCTGGTTACCTTTACTGTTATCCTTTTTATCTTTCGTATTTTCAGGCGTCTCAGTTCCTCTCCATGCGATCCTTATAGTGATAGCAGTCCTTCACTAGATGATTCGTTTTTCTGCATATGAAACATTTCTTCTTAAAGACCTTCTTATGTGGACTCTTAATTGATGTACTATATATACTGTTTCTTGACCGCTGCTATTTCCCTGCTGCTTTTCCTTCTTCTGCAAGTCTCTCTCCTCCTCTCTAAGTATTTCAAGTATCTCGTCCAACCTATTTTCTCGTTGTTTTTAATATCTCATGAACTTGGCTGAACCTGTTATGCAACCCTCAGACGACATTGTACGCTAGCTGCCGTTGCGATACATTTATCTTGACTCTTTAGATAAATTTAGCCCCGCGGTTGCACATTTTACTGCTATGCCTCTTGCACAACTTATAGTATGGTGTTCATTAGCCGTTTCGTTATCCATCATCCGGATATTTTTCAGTTCCTCTCCTGCGTCGATCGCTCTGTCTTCTGCAGGTCCAGCATATGCGTCATGGATGCTGTCGATAACAGTTTTGCATTCGTTTTGTTGGCGAATATAATATTTGACTATCACTCAAAGATAAATGCATGCAATGGCGTCGACATTCTTCTCGTCCCATTCCGCTTTCTTGTTGTCTTCCGCTAGCCGATCGGTCATAATGACGCTTATCAGTCTCTTTAGTTGTAGTACTGATTCTATTTCTACTTTCCAAAATGGAAGTAATTGTCTCTCGTCAGAAACGGGATTGCGCACAAGGCTGGTTTCTCCGCCATTACTACGTTGCTTGATCTCACGTGCCGCCGGTTTCTTAGTTTTCCGTCTTCTCACAAATATCCGTTTTACTCTCGCCTTCTCCAATGAATTACGGTCTGCTACCAATTGTTGGGGTTTTTATTGGATAAAGGACCTTTGTACTTTTATCACAAAAATGTCTTTGTTAAAAATCGAATCGGAGAAGAAAGGACGTGTACGTTACAAACAATAAAATAAATCTGATCTAAGGAGATGATCTCGCATGGGGTAAAAAGACTCGCTAATATGGCGACATCTATCTCGAGAATCCTGAACCACAAAAGAATAAAGAATATGTCTATGATCGATCGGTTTGTTAATGAAATAAACTTATTTCTTACAATTATATCAAAATTTGAAAATAGGTATAATAGAGCTAACGAAGTTATTCTTCGCGATATTTTTAATCCGCAAGCGGATTTGAAATTTCGGTGCTATTTTGAATTAAAACGAATACAAACAATTCCGCACCTGCTTACAAATTTAAAATATCTCAAAATAGGGTGCTAGCATTTTTTCCTTTATATTTTTGAACTCCTTAAGGTACAAACGAAAAAAAATTAGTTACAATCTAGCTTAATTAAATACTCATTAAAAACAAATTTTTCTTAAAGTCGAATGCCAGGTTCACATAAGTTTTATTATTGAGATTTAATATATACATTATAAGTATATAAATAATCATTTTAAGGAGAAAACATGTAAAATATTAATTTACTTTCGATTGTACAAATTTGATTGTGTTAATTTTTGCTCTTGTGTTGTTTTTTTTTTATAGTCTATCAGCTTAGATATTAAACTGGCAGAGCCACTGTTTTCTTAGAAATGACACATAATATAGAATTGTTTTTAGTAGTACAAAAAATAGTACAAATTCAATCCTATTAATTTCTGATACTATTTTTCTTTTTTCTTTTTTCTTTTATTATACTTTACATTGGTCCTGCCAGCTTAATGTTAAACTGTCAGTTCGATTTTTTTCGAAATGTCACACGATACAAAATTATCATTAATAATACAATTTAATACAAAATGTGTAACTAAAAATTCCGATAGGTCTGATTTGATTAGATCCTGCTAGCTTTATAGAGCTATAGTATTGAACATCTATGAGCATATTTAGATAAGTTAAATTTGAAAATCTGATACATCAGTTTCCAGATACTTCAAATAAACAAATATAAAAAATGATTGCTACTTTAAATCGTACTCTACAGTAATTATTACGAATTAAAAAATTAGATATCGAGACTGAAGTTATTGGAATAATGTTAAGGATACCAAAGGGTTTATGGATTATCGCCGTATCATGATCTATTGCAATTTTAACGTTTCGTGAACCTTGTCGTTTACTTCATCAGGATGCACTGATACTTGCTGATTCATTTCATCAGGGTTAGGAGCGTGCTTAGTGAGTGCTTTCCAGCAAGAACACAGTCAGACAGTGTAACACAATGAATCATTACATTCTTGTTGTTTACCTACATTAAACAAAGAAACGATTCACTGTATTACAGTGTCTGACTGTGTCCTTGCTGAAAAGCACTCACTAAGTACGCTCCTAGTCCTGATGAAATGAACAGCAAAGCATATAAAACGTTGGCAATGTTGGCATCAGCAATGGTTAACGATACCACGATAATAACCCGTAAACTCTTCGACACCTTTAAAAAAACACCTAAGTGAAAGCTTCAAAAGTAATTTTTTTAATAAAAGGCTATAAGTTATAACAGGATAGTAATTGTTTTTAACCAATTAAAAATCATTAAAACCTAATACATGTAAAAAACAAACATTTCAACGCTTATCGGGTCATTTTCAGTGTCATACAATATTAATCCGCAATTTAACAACCTTCAATCTTCAAAGTATCCACACCATGTTAATTTTTCCAATAATTATAGATAATATATCTTGACAAATCAAAAAGTGTCTTATTGCAACTATATAAGTATTAAGTTGTATCGACTTACAAAGGTCGATAGATACGTTGGTTATTCAAAAACTGAAAATATTATATAATTCCATGAATTAGAATTTAATTTTTTCAGTTGTACCTTAGGTCATATTTATATGAGAATATTCTCATATATGACCTAAGGTACGACTAAAAATTAAATTTGTTAGACTAATTCATAGAATTATATATTTTCAGTTTTTGAATAACCAACATCTATCGATCTGTGTAAATCGATACAACTTAATAACTTATACAGATGCAATGAGAGGCACTTTTTGATTTGTCAAGATATACTATCTATAATTATTGGAAAAATTAATATGATGTGGATACTTTAAAGATTGAAGATTTTGTAGAACTGTTAAATTGTGGATTAATATTGTACGACACTCTGAAGATGACCCGATAAGGGTTGAAACGTTTATATTTTACATGTTTTAATGATTTTAAATTGTTAACAACTATCGTCCTATTGCAACTCGTAACCTTTTATTTAAAAAATGTTTTATTATTTGAGTCTTAGTTTATATTATTACTTCAAAAGTAATATTAAGGATGTTACAGAATTGTATTTATTTATTTATTGTAGTGTTTTTTATAAAATATATTCTTTTTTCTGCGATATTCTTATCTATCTTCGCTCTTGATTTTTCAATGTCTATGTCGAGTTCTCCTTAAATTAAAATAAATTGTTGAACTTCATTCGCAAGTTTCTTTTATATTTCCAACAAGAACAATACGCAATACTGGTAAACGTTCAATTCTCTGGGCAATTAATTCTGATCTTACTCTGTCTTCGTCGTAATCGATGACAGCGTTCTTGTCACTTCGCATACTCGTTCCCGATTTCAGCACCTCAATCTCGTTTGAATCCATCTTCGTTACGCGATTAATCGTCGAGGCCTATTTTCAAAAACGTTGCTACGAGAAAATACCAGAACACACACCTATACCACTCGTACTTTCGAACCGTCGAGCGTCAAAACAAAACCAATAACTTAACCTAATTCCATCGAACGATTGATCTTGAATCACGGAAAGAATCTTGGTAGAGTAGCCCCGACTACGAGCCGATACGGCCAGAATTGAAAATGGCCGCCAGAGGCGGCGAGTCTCGCAAATGAATTTTCAATCACGGAAAGAGAATTAAATAGAGCAGGGCTGCAGGTGCGGTCCACTTAACGCTACAAATGCTTCGAAACTTTTGATTGACCAATCGGAAGAAAGAGTTTTGTTAACTATCGAATCAAAAAATGCTTCGAAGCATTTGTAACACAAGTGGACCGTAGCCTGCGTTCAAGAATTACGCCCAGATAGTTATAAGCTGAGTCTGAGCACAAGATCCATTAGAGTTACTTGTCGTAACACTTACTTAAGGCTGCCGCAAACAAAATTTCTGTAACAGTACACTTTAAGACGTGAACTTAAGCCGATGAGCCAATCAAAATATTGCTTTAGATCTACGTACTCTAACGAAAATAGAAATAACAATAAACTTATCCATAAGGCGAGTTTCAACCAGTTGAAAGTCACCTTATTGTGAGGTTATGGATAAGTTTACTGTTATTTTTATTTCCGTTAGATATGTAATCTAAAGCAATAATCTGATTGGCTTATCGGCTTAAGCTTACATCTTACGCATTCTGTTACGGAAGTTTGTGTGTGGCAGCCCTTAAACTTAAATTGTAAACGTAAGTAACGCACAAGCTTTCACGTATGACATACAACTTATTGCCATGTCTCCAAGAGACGGCAAAAAATCGTACGTTATACGCCAAAGCTTGTGCGTTACTTACGTCTACAACTAAAGTCTCTAATTTCGTTTTCGGCCTGATCGAGTTTGCACCAACCTGGGTTAATGTGATGATGTTTTGTGCTCTCCTATTGGTTGAGCGTATAACGTTAACCAATAGCGAGGCATTTTTTAACCTAAGTTGGTGCAAACTCGGTCGGACCGAAAATGCTATAAGTAAGTTACAACAATTCTTGTGTTTAGACCTTATAGGTTACATTGCGTGTATTATAGCAAAAATATAATCTAGAAGTCGAGTGTGTATCTTAAAATGAGATAAAAATTACAAAAGTCAACAAATTCACTAAAATTTTCATAATTTAATTAGTCAATACCTAGTAATCTTTGCTCACTTTTGTAATTTTCACTCATTTCGAGATACACAATCGACCCTCTAGAGTTCGATCCTGCGCACAATGGAGGAAATATAAGGCTAAGTTTTCACTTGACATTACAACGCTTATTTTTAGCATCAAAACAGATCACGTGATCAAAATTGACGCTTGATATTCGTCAATTTTGATCAGGTGACCTATTTTGACGCTGAAAATGAATGCCGAGCATCAGCATGAAAAAGCAGCCTTAGGAATAAAAATAAATATTAAGATTTCAACCTATCAGAAATCGTATATTGCAATGTAACTCGTATCTGATAGGTTAAAATCTTAATATTTATTCCTGTTCATAATATTTGATATATTGTGCGCAGGCCCAAGTTTCAGAGAGAAAGCCTGCAGGTGCCGTCATATGCGGCGTAACTTGCGTAAGTGTAACTTGCACCGACCATCATATTGTTTCACTTGAACATCAGTTTCTGCCTAGTTGCGTTATGCCTTTTACGCTATTTTATTGTTATGCCGAAATATGATGGAACCACCATGCGTCAAATTTCTGGCTCATTTTAGCTTATTCTGTCTAAAAAAATGCATATGAGTTTCAATTTTGTAACAGTATAATTATAGAAGTCGTGCGTTCCTTTACATCACGTGAAAAGTATAGACCAGTCGAAATTCATGTGAATTTCATGAACAGAACAATTATAGACCTCATTTTGCCTGTGACAGATTTCCCAACCTCAATAGTCATCAATTTTAACGCTTAGTATCTCAGATCACAAGGCAGAGCGACGCATTTTTTTGCCAAATTCTTTCATTTCATGTAAAAACGCGTCAAATAAGTCTAAGAGGGTCTTGTAGTCTCACAAGACTTTCTGATTTTAACAATTTATTCAATCATCCGCTCATATGTACGCGATGGAAGTGTCGGTTCCCCATGAAGCATATTTTTTGAGATGCGTAGGTTACGAAAACCAATCATATATTTGTTTAGCATTTCTATTAGAGTGTACAACAGAAATTCTAATCAGCAATTAGTCGCATTTCTCTAATCTTTCGCGAAATACGCCCAATGTGAATCCCAGCTTTCAGAATAATTCTAGTAACTAAAATATAAGGTCCTCTATGTAGAAGTCGTTCGTAGACGGTCGTGGAGTCTTTACGAAACCAACCAATCACAATCAAATATAAGGAGAATACTCGATTAGAATTGGTCAGTTTCGTACGACTTAAGACTCCACGACCGTCTACGACTTCTACGTAATAGTCTTGAAACCCTTAAGTTGTCTTAAAACAAGACTTGTTACAAGTACCAAATTAATTGTTTGTCTTTGTCTATTTATTCTCACATCCCACTGTCTTCATGGATTAGAAATATTCTAAGCGAACACTGTCTAAGTTGCAACTTCTAGCACAGTATTAGCCCAACCAGTATTTTCGGCCCAACCGGGTTTGCACCAACTTGGGTTGGAAAATGTTTCGCTATTGGTTGACATTACACACTCTACCAATAGAAAAACACGAAACACCATTACTTCAACCCAGGTTGGTGCAAACTCGGTCGGGTCAAGAACGCTATATAATTACAGTATGGACAGCATCGACATCTTTGACGTAGTGAGTCTCAGGTTACATGACTCGCCATGTTGTGGATAGGAAAAGCGCTTATTAATTTGAATTTTTATAAAGATTGAATGATTTTTCTAAAAAAAAGACATAATTCGTGTCATAAAAATTGTTTATAGTAAGTATATTTTTAAATCAGAATTATAATAATATAATGTTAAACTTATATTGTATAAAGATAATTTTTACATTAATAATAATATGAAAGAGTAATAGATCAATTAAAAATACTAATTAATTAAATATTATATGACAATTATAATTAAATAATTATGTGTGTAAAAATAATATATTGCATGAAAATTATAATTAAAATTGTAAAGTTATAATTTATTAATATACGTACACACACACGCACGCATGGACACACATGCACACACACACACATACACACACACATACATGTACAAATCATAATTATCAAAATTGTACTACCATTGTATTTATTTTCTTTTATTTTTATTCAAAATATATGGTCAATTGTTTTTTTTTATTATATTATACTATTATTAAACAAAATAAACAAAATAAGAGGCGAAAAAGAGTCGTCGCATAATATATATAATTAAAGAAAATAGTCATAGATACATAAAATAAAATAAAA
>NW_017304185.1:557606-560542 GCF_001594115.1 Trachymyrmex septentrionalis | reverse complement strand
ATCGGCAGATATGCCTTATTAAGACCCTCGGTGTCAGTCTGTAAATTAAGACTGTTCTTCTGTTTTTTAATATGTAGCATCTCCGAAATCAAACGCTTTCTATACGAAGGCTCCTCGTCTAATATCAGAACATTGTCCCATTGAAAATCGTGATTGTGACTCAACCTATGATCGGTGATGACAGAGCGGGCAGAAGCTTTATGTCTAATATGATTACGATGTTCGGCAATCCTGGTTTTTAATTGCCTGCCCGTCTGTCCAACGTAAGAAGCGTCACAATCATTACATAAAATTTTATAAACAACGTTGCTTTTCGATGTGCTGGGACAAGAATCTTTCTGGACTTTTATATATTTGCCCATTTTGTTAGGGCTGCGGAAGGCCACCCTGATATCACTTTTGCTTTTATTCAAAGATCTAAGTTTCTCCGTATGAAGCGGAATGAAAGGCACCGTAAGCCAAGAGGCAGACTTATTAGTTAAGTCAATGTCAGTCGCGGTATCGTATAATCTGTGTCTATTTCTAATCAAATTTTTGATCCTATGATTGATGGAGTCAAATATCATAGGATCAAAAATCATAGGATCAAAACGGTGCCTTTCATTCCACTTCATACGGAGAAACTTAGATCTTTGAATAAAAGCAAAAGTGATATCAGGGTGGCCTTCCGCAGCCCTAACAAAATGGGCAAATACATAAGAGTCCAGAAGGATTCTTGTCCCAGCACATCGAAAAGCAACGTTGTTTATAAAATTTTATGTAATGATTGTGACGCTTCTTACGTTGGACAGACGGGCAGGCAATTAAAAACCAGGATTGCCGAACATCGTAATCATATTAGACATAAAGCTTCTGCCCGCTCTGTCATCACCGATCATAGGTTGAGTCACAATCACGATTTTCAATGGGACAATGTTCTGATATTAGACGAGAAGCCTTCGTATAGAAAGCGTTTGATTTCGGAGATGCTACATATTAAAAAACAGAAGAACAGTCTTAATTTACAGACTGACACCGAGGGTCTTAATAAGGCATATCTGCCGATTATAAACAAAGTCTGACTTTCGATCCTGTCGACCCGTCTCCTCTCTCAGTGCGTCGCGTGCCGTTTTAGCGAGCGGTCGGTGTCACGTGCGATGTTGACATGTCTGACTTCGACGATTACATCCCTATCATTGTCATGGGTTTTCACACCTGTCATGCATTGCGGCGGTTCTCATTTCCTGTTCGGATGCGTTGGTGAGTGAGCACTTGGCTTCTTATCTGCGGCGTGTTTAGTTTTTAAGTTTTTTAGTTTACTTGTTTCTTATGAGTTCCCTTCCTTTTCCGTTTTTCAGTCAGCACTTGACTATGTTTCTTAACATCGGTTTGATTGCCCCATCGCATATACAACATTAAGCTACGTCGAGATTCATCACATTTGCTGATTTCCGCGCGTTAAAAATGTTGCGTCACTGAATGTAATCGATTTATTATTATTTTTTGTTGTATTCTTTTATATCTTTTATATTATATTCTTTTTACATCTGAGGAGGGCTCAATCCAGCAGCCGAAACTTGTTTGTTTTATATTTTAATATACGCCGTTGTACTTTTTATTTTATTTTATTTTATGTATCTATGACTATTTTCTTTAATTATATATATTATGCGACGACTCTTTTTCGCCTTTTATTTTGTTTATTTTGTTTATACATTAAGAGTCTTTACATCGCTGTTATTACTATTATTAAATTAACTCCCCAGTAGTCTTTTTTTCTTCAAATAAAACCTCCCCTCGTATTCTTAAATTCTCCCGTGATTGCACTTCGCTCTCTCCCCGATTACTTGGATTAAGTTCCATGAACGAAAGTCAGGGCATACGACCATACTGGCACAGCTGGCGTTAAAGAGCGCCCTCTCGACGCACTAACCCAGTTTGGGTCCTTTAAACGTACGTCCGACTCGTGTGTCCATTTAGCGGAGCACGAGCAGAGATTTCCACTTCGTCCTCCGTTCGATCCCCGGCTCGTTAGGACGTAGCGAAGCGCCTGTCGATTTGTCCTTTCCCACGGCCCCACGTGCGGTCCGGAACCTGAACCCGACCAAATCGGTCTAACAATTCGGTTCTTTGTTACGTTCACCCTTCTCAGCTCCGCATGCGCGAGAAGCTTGGACGTAACAGTAGAAACGAAGATGGAAAATGCTTTCTTAGTGATTTCGGCCGCTTTCGGCGTGTATTAATATAAGGAGCGGAGGGCATTCGAGATAACATATATATTTTAATACATTTTAGTAATCATATACCTCTCCCATTAACGTATAATACCAAAAATGATTTCAAAACGCAATAGTTTATGAGATATTAATTATTTACGATTTTTTTGGTTGTTTATTAATATACTGCGTTTATGAACACAGTCTGTAAGAATTCCATGTGGTCGTGTGCGTAAGGTGCGAGATCAGTATGCTGGAGATCCCACATTCTAATTCTACATTCTTTTTTCCTTTTTTTCACATATTTTTTTCTGAAATAAAATTATTAATAAACATATTAGGGCAAGCATATTTTTATATGCTTTTATAATTGTTGAATTTATACGTGTATTTTTAAAAGTTTTAAACCAACAATCAAAATGTAGTCAAACGTTAGAAAGAATATAAATAAAATTATTAAAACCATATCAGAGGTTGAACACACAATATAAATAAATTATTTTATTAAATCTTCATTATGAATAGTAAAAAGTTCAAATCGGACTTACGTTTTGTTGAAAAGCGAGAAAAATTGGAATCATGAGTTAAATTATTTATAATTACGTTATATGAAGTTAGATGATGAAATCAACTACTTTACTTTATCTCTTTTTTGGCATGCTATTCTTGTTTTACATTTAATAAACAACGAAGATGGAATAACAGAAATAGCGATAATATAACGCAGTCGTCAATTTCCAA
>NW_017304185.1:547640-557506 GCF_001594115.1 Trachymyrmex septentrionalis | reverse complement strand
CATTCGTCAATTTCAATTTCTATTTAAAAGTTGTTTTGTTTGTGAAAATAATTTTAGTATCAGGAGAGTGGCTTTTTATCTCAACATATAAATAAAAGCACGTGTAGCAAGATAAAAAGCTAATATTTTATAATAAAAGCACAGTATAAACTAAATTAAACATTGAATTAATTATTCAACATTTGAGTATGTAATGTATGAAGAAGTTATTGTTAAATTAGTAAATTATTAAAGCAGATTTTAATTAAAAATCTTTTTTGCATTAATGCACTAAAGAATTTATTTAATCTTAAAATTTTATTATTTTATATATGTATATAATATATTTATTTATATTTTTATATTAAAATTAAGGAGAAAACCATAGGAGAAAGAGAAAATAATTCTATTATTATTTTAATATTAATATTTATATTACAAATTAAACTAACCAAGACTCCTTATAAATCAAAGAACTGGAAAGAATACGCGCAGTAGGAGTCAAGCGCAGATGACGTTGCGCAAATAATATATCTATGAAGTGTGAAACTTCTTTATTTACTAAAACGCGCTTACATGTTTCAGCTCACTTTTGAGCCCTCCTCAGAGACAATACAAATTAACATAAATAAACTGTAAATAAAAATCATCTTATCATGGTGAGCTCCCCTACCTCGAAAATTCAAACGCCAAAAAGAGTGAAAGAAAAAGAAAAAAGAAAAATAAACGAAAAAAAGAAAATAATGGAAATATCAAAATAGAGAATATAAAAAATTGATCAAAAACCTTAAGATTACAATTAATTATCCCGAAAATAAGGACGCCCTGATCACAAATCACAAACCATATCGCAAACATTACTATGAATCACTCATAAATCGGTTCTTGATATTCTGGCCAGTCAGTATCAGACATAGTGAGTCGCTTTTAGTTTTAGCTAGTATAATTGAGAGAGAAGCTTACAAATGTAAAATTTCGCATTGAAACGTTAATCAATTTCATGAAAATAAAAGTTGGAAAATAATCAAAAATCACGCCAGAAAGACTCATTACTGCGTACGAACGACACTGACTGATTAGACGTGACAACAACCCAAGCCTTTATGGCTTGTCTATGATCGGAAGGTAGGCCTTGGGAAGCCCCTCCATATCCGTCTACAAGTTGAGTCCGTGCGTCCGTCTCCTGATGAATATTATCTCCGAAATCAATCACTTCCTGTAGTGAGACTCCTCCTCCAATATTACGTCCAGTCGTTGTTCCAATCGAAATTAATTTGTGTTGTTTCTGAGCAGGGCTCAAAAGTGAGCTGAAATATGTAAGCGCATTTTAGTAAATAAAAAAGTTTCACATTTCATAAATACGAGTATATTATTTGCGCGACGTCTTCTTCGCTTGACTCCTACTGCCCGTATCTTTTCCAGTTCATTAATATATATTTTTTATTAAAAAAATGTGTGCGTACGTGCGTGCGTGCGTGCATGCGTGCGTGCGTGCGTGCGTGTGTGAAATATCGTGGCAGAATGGAAGGGAAGAGTTATGAAGAGAATAACGAGAGAATAAAAGGAGAAGGAGATTTTGGTGAGTGGATTTGAGAGGATTTGGCCTAATTTTCCTCGGATGATGATAGTGTTAGCGAACACGAACGACCGGTCGACATGGGGCGAACAATTATTGTGCGGCGACGGCGACAGATTGAAATTATAACGTGAACGAATTGCAATGTTTCTATTTTTTTGTACATAAGAGGTGAAAAAGAGAGAAGGAAAGAAAGAAAAGAATAAAAATAAAATAAAACAAATGAATAATAAAAAAAATAAAATGAAATATTGAAATAAATTACCAAAAGATAAAGCAAGAAGGGAGCCAGAGAATAGAGATATACTGACTTATTATTGAGATGCTTATCGTTAGAGATTCTCCGGCCAGGATGTGCAAGACTATGATGTTTCTTTAACACTGACTCTACTGGAGAAAAAGGGCTTCGAAAATCGGTTGAAGCCTTTTTAAATATCGCGACAACTGTAGAGATATTTCAACTCAAGGAAAAACTCAAGAAAAAAAATGACACCGAGGGCCGCGGAATCGCGATTTTTATACTAATCCCCCCAGATTACTCAAATTTGAATTGATGGGATAGGTTTCGTTAGTTAGTAGTATTTTTCTTTGCTCTTAGATTGGTCAAGATTTTGGGGGAGGAAAGGATGTTGACAGTAATCTGTAGTATGGGAAAGTATCTTCTAAAATTTTATGATCTCGAGGAACGCACGTCTCGCGATAAGCCGCTCGTGCATTATCGCCATCCAGCATCCACCCCCGAACGTCGCGTTCCGTTTCTTATTTGTTTTTTATTTACTTAATCTTATCGGAGCAACATTCACGAGGAGACCGCGTCCATTGTTTTAGTTTTTAGTGTACAGAAGAAAAAAGGAAAACATAATTTTTGTGTTTCGACGAATTCCAGATCTCTACGAAAGAAAAGAGTCGCGCGAGTTCACCGGACGTAACACTACCAAGCGCGACAGACCAAAAGAGGATTTTTTTCAACAGATTGTCTCATGCTGTCTAGCTTCGCTCTCGATCACTCTCGGCACGCCGAAGGCAAGAATTGTCAATGCCATCAAGAAAGACAAGGAAACTTATTATCTTTCTTTGTTCGACTCAATATAAAGAATTTCTCTATGATTAGCAATCAACTGTAATAGAACGTGCAGTTCTGGTGACCTAGGTTATGCATTTTTGTTCTCAAAGAAATAATCTTTCCTTATGAAACCTGTTGGGATTTCTTTGTTATATTGCTGGGAAGGCTTACAGAGCCAGATTTTGCAAAGTGATTTTTGAAAATTTTTACTAATAAGATCATACATACCATCAACTATAGTACACAACGAATGAGATAGGGAGTCGATTACGTATCTTTAAATGAGGTGAAAATTAGAAAAGCATTCCCCTGTCGTTCGACTATAACTGGGGAATACTCGACTGTAATTGATTGGTTCGTACATTCTGATCCGATTTAAACTCTCGGTGGAAACTAGATCACTGTTGAAGTAGTAATGGCTCCTGCACACAGAACGCGGTAACGCTTGCGGAAATTATCGCACTAACCAATAATTCTATGCTCTTAAGTCAGCCTCATTATGCAAAACTTCTAGAACTGGTGTAATATTACTTTCGTCGCGCAACAAAAGTTGGATTGAGTTCAGTTTCGCGCGGTAGAAATTATATATCTATTACTTCCGAGCAATCGAGATGTTGATTGGCTATCGCGCAAACTTCCGCCATGCGGCAAGCGTTACCGCGTTCTGTGTGCAGGAGCCATAACTCCATAAGACTATCTTCGTCTTTTGATTTCTGAGTAGCGATCATGTAACTTTTTCATTAAAGCGGAAACGTGAAAAGTAAATATGTATGTATGTTTGTACATAAACACACATACATACAAAGAATTTTCACTTTTTACGTTTCCACCCTATGGAAAAAGTTACATGATCGCTATTTTGAAGACGAAGATAGCCTTAGCTATGATAGCTTCTGGTTGGATAATGAAAAAATACTTCTCCTACTCACTTCAACGGTGCACTAAAAATGGCGATTTCTGGATGAGTTTGTTCCACTCTCCCTCAATTCTCTTTGAATGGATGAACGTTCTTTCTTTGTTCACTAGCCTGATTGGTTGGAGTAGTACTGCTGAATCAACAACTGTTGAGTCAGCTTAGTGTGCTTGTGTGAGTAATGTAAGAGCGCTATCGATGTTCAACGAAAAGGCCCGAGTGTCTCCGTGGCATGTCTCGACTGTTTTTGTTATTCGGGTCGACCGTCGCGTTGCCATGTCACTCTAACTAAACAAACAAGTTAGACTCTCGCATCGTTACCATGCGAGTCAGTCTCGTCTCGTCTGTCCATCAATAAAGACGTAATTTTTTCTTCTCTCAAATAGCAAATTGAATTTAATAACCGATTCAAGCCTCAACAGGTTATGGGCCCAGATACGATTCCAGTGCGTTCAATTTGCTAAGTGTAAATAAAAATGCCAGACGAATTTTCTGTGGAGCACGTGCCAAAATTCGATGGAACAAATTTCCTCGGATGGAAATTCCAGATGGAAGCGGCTTTGAGAGCTTGTGGTATTTACGAAATCGTAGACGGTACAAACGTAAGACCTGCAGCAGCTGAAGAGGAGCGTGTGAAGGCGTGGGTGAAAGACAACGCAAAAGCGATGTTTATCATTTCGAGAGCAATGGAGTACAAACAACTAGAAAGCTTACTAGTATGTACCACCGGCAAGGAAATGTGGGATACACTCGCAAGAATCCACCAGCAAAATTTAGCAGCGAACAAGCTCGTATTAATGAAACGGTTCCATGAATATCGAATGGGAGCGATGGATTCGGCCGTTCAGCATGTAGCAAAAGTACAGAATTTGGCGATACAGTTACGTGATCTCGGAGAAAAAGTGTCCGACTTGACAATCATGGCGAAAATACTATCGAGTTTAACCTCAAAATTTAGCGTCCTGCAGACAGCGTGGGACAGTGTCGATCCTGATCGACAAACTGTAGAATATCTGCAAGAACGACTTATCACCGAGGAAAGTCGTTTGGTAGCTGAAAAAGAAGAAAGTACGGCATTTTCAGCGATGCGGATCAGCGAGAGGGCTGGCAGTTCAAAACACAAAGGAGACTCGAAAGGAAGAAATGAGGTAAACAAAAGATGTGAGAAGAAAAAAAGGGACGTCGAGTGCTATCGTTGTCAAGAGAAGGGGCATTACGCACGTGATTGCCCGACGCGAAAACAAGGAAAAACTGCCAGGGACGAAAGTGAGACGCGAGGAAGCGTGTTTATCGTTGAAAGTTCGGGAAGTGTAAACAACAGTTCAAGAAACAGTCGGTTTGGTAAAATGCCTGAGAATGTCAAAAATCAATGGCTACAACTGGATAAGAAAGATATCTGGTATGTCGACAGTGGTGCTTCACGGCACATCACGTTTCGACGTGAATGGTTTACCGAGTTCCGTCCGCTCAGAGGCACAACGGTATCGGTCGGAGACGACGGCGTGTGCGAAGTGTCAGGCGAAGGAACTGTAATTATCGATAAGCTCGTCAACGGCGTGTGGCGCGAGGCGCGCATAGAAAATGTGCTCTATGTACCGAAAGTGCGCAACAACTTGTTTTCCGTCGGTGTATGTACTTCGAGAGGCTTCGAAGTGAGTTTTGCTAGTGAATATGTAGTGTTGACAGACAATAACAAAATCGTGGCGACTGGAGTCAAGCAGTCGAACGAAATCTTCCGAATGTTTTTCCGCGTGAAAAATGCACGAAGTGCAGGCGAAGTCAACGTGACCACGACGAATTTAAAGCTCTGGCACGAACGTTTAGGACATTTGAACAAACGTGCAATATGTGATCTGGTGAACAAACAGCTCATAAAAGGGGTGAGTGTTACCAACGAAAAAGATTTCTTTTGTGATGCTTGTCAGTTTGGAAAGGCACACAGATTACCGTTCAAGGCAGCTGAAAAAGAAGGGTGCACAAAGCCGGGTGAATTTATACACAGTGACGTATGTGGGCCAATGTCCGAGACCTCTCCGGGAGGTGCGCGATATTTTGTGACTTTCATCGATGATGCTTCCGGGTTCCGATACGTATATTTCTTGAAACACAAATCGGATGTATTCGAACGGTTGAAAGAATTCGACAGGTTGATCGCGAACAAATTCGGGAGATCAATGAAAAGATTGCGTACCGATAACGGCCGGGAGTACGTTAATGAGAAGATTAAGCAGTACTTATCGTCGCGCGGTATACAATTCGAGCCATGTGCACCGTACACGCCAGAACAGAACGGCAAGTCTGAGCGAGACAACCGAACAATTGTTGAGTGTGCGCGTACTATGCTGAAAGCGAAGAATTTACCGACGTTGCTGTGGGCGGAAGCGGTAAATACGGCCGTCTATATCCAAAACAGAGTGTTGTCGTCGGAAAGAAGAAGGACAAAGACGCCGTACGAAATCTGGACTGGAGAAAAACCGGATCTAAGTCATGTGAGAGTGTTCGGATCGGAAGCTTTTGTGTATGTACCTAAACAATTCACGAAGAAATTCGACGCGAGGTCGAAGAAGGTGATGTTCGTAGGGTACGAAGGAAATTCATCCAACTACAGGTTGTACAACCCGGAGACCAGGACGGTGACTGTCTCAAGAAATGTGGTGTTCAACGAGAAACGAAACAAAAGTGAATCTTCGACGGTCAATAGCGAAAACGAAGACTTGATGTTTTCGACAGGCGACTCCATTCAATACGACGAAGAACAAGGACAGGAAAAGGAGCAGTCGAATCCTGAAGTCGTTTTTGAAGAACCCGAAAGAGAGGACAGCGTTGAGCCACAGCGAATGTCTGACGAACCTCGCCGACTGCGCAATCGTGGGTCATTAAGACGACCAGAGCGATACGACCAGGAGTACGAGATTAACTTAGCTCAGTACGATTCTCCTGCGAGTTACGAAGAAGCAATCAGCGGAGAAGACTCTTCAAGATGGATTGAGGCGATCCATGAGGAGCTCAAAGCTCATGAGAAGAATCACACGTGGACCGTCGTTCCGAGGGAAGCTGATAAGAAAACTATAGACTCAAAGTGGGTCTTTAAGAAGCTCAGGGACACGACTGGACAAGTATATCGATATAAAGCTCGATTATGTGCAAGAGGCTTTCTACAACGTCAGGGTATCGACTACAACGAGACATTCTCACCGGTAGTGAGATACGACTCACTACGACTGCTGTTAGCACTCGTCGCACAAGAAGATCTTGAACTCGGACAGTTTGACGTAAAAACGGCGTTTCTGTATGGTAGTCTCGACGAGGAGATACTCATGGAGATTCCAAAGGGGTTCAATGGAAAGTGTGTGAACAACAACACGAATGTAGTGTGTAGTCTAAACAAATCGTTGTATGGCTTAAAGCAAGCACCTCGGTGCTGGAACAAGAAGTTCAGTAGTTTCTTAAAACGTTTCGAGTTTACGGAAACCAATGCGGATAAATGTATTTATACTGGCTGCTACGAAAATGAAATTGTGTATTTTGCGCTGTTTGTAGATGACGGGCTCATCGCGTGCAAGTCCAAAGAAGTTGTTAAACAGATAACGGCATTATTGAGTAATGAGTTCGAAATCACGAAAAGCGATGCAAGTTGTTTTATAGGTCTATAAATAAGTCGCGATCGCGTCTGAAATACAAAAGGCGGATATCTTAACGAAAGCTCTGCCGAAAGAGAGATTTAGAGTCTGCGAGATAGTATGGGGATGCGTGTGAATGTAAACAAGCACTCAAGCGGCGGAAGTGTTGAGTCAGCTTAGTGTGCTTGTGTGAGTAATGTAAGAGCGCTATCGATGTTCAACGAAAAGGCCCGAGTGTCTCCGTGGCATGTCTCGACTGTTTTTGTTATTCGGGTCGACCGTCGCGTTGCCATGTCACTCTAACTAAACAAACAAGTTAGACTCTCGCATCGTTGCCATGCGAGTCAGTCTCGTCTCGTCTGTCCATCAATAAAGACGTAATTTTTTCTTCTCTCAAATAGCAAATTGAATTTAATAACCGATTCAAGCCTCAACAACAATCATTGAGGCTTAATAAACAGAGAAACAACGTTCAATCATTTATCTGTCTGTCACTCTACTCGTGTATCTATCCTCACTACCGCCATCGGCGGTACTGAGGTATTCATTCTACATATATATGTCGATGGTGTTGTCCCATTAAGTCCATGACACATACAAAAACGTAACACGTAAACAGTAAGATTGGATTCGCTACTGGCCTTACGGTCTTTACCGTGATTGGGCAATTCGTTTACTGATTATGTCTTACGGCCTTACGTTTTTGTATATGCCATGGACTTTACTGTCGGACTTCGAAAAATGGAATCTTGGTAAAGTAATGGAGTAGGGATCAACCCATTAGAATTATTAGTATACATTACTGTTTGTCTGTATGTTAAATACAAGATTATTGAATTATTGATATTTGAATTTCTATACGTACAAAAAGAAATGTATTATTAATAAATAATTGATAAGAATTTATTAATATATAAGCAGTATTCACTTTTCCAGCATATAAATATAAGCATTTATATCATTGGAGATAAAATTGTATGCTTGTCAGTCCAAAATTTTTATGGCTGGCTTCCCAATGAATCAATATTTTTGAAATTGTAAAAAATCAGAAAATTTATTTTAAATATTTTATGAAAAAAAATTATTATATAAAAGAAGAATTTGCATAAAATCTGTTAATAAAATTTCGATATATTTTTTATTATAATAGAAGATAATAAAAGAAGCCTTTAAATTAAAAGACGGTTTGAGACAAATGACGGTAGAATAACATCCTGTTTTCCGAAAAAGTCGCTTCATGAGGAACTCAGCCACAAAAATTTCGGATCGATAAACACGCAATTTTATTCTCAACGATATAAATAGTTATACTTATATGCTTGAAAAATGAATATATGGTATATACTTGTATATTATTGAATGCTTATCGAATAATTATTTATCAATAATTATCTCCAATAATGAATTTCTTTGTATACATATAGAAATTCAATTTCGATAATCTTGTATTTAACGTATATGTGCACACGGAATAGTAAAGGGCTCCGCACAATAAAAGGAACAGCGAACAGAGAACAGAGAATAAGAATTTCAACTCAGAAATCATGTATTGTGGAATACACAGTTTCTGATAGGTTGAAATTCTTATTCTCTATTGTCTGTTCCCTGTTCCTTTTATTATACAGAGCCCCTAATGCATTCTAATATTTTTGATTGGTTCCCACTCTATTACTTTTCCGGGATTCCGTTTTCCGAAATTCTGACTGTCATCGGACAGCACCTCAGTAAACGTGAATGGATTAAAATAGATTAAAATCTTTTTAATAAAATGAATTGAATGAATTGAAATGGATTGGATCCGTGGCTAACACTAATTATTTATATACTAATCATTTAATATTTGAAAAGAAAAAAGCAAACAGATATAATAAAATATAAACAATTTACATTACTATGAGGCAACATTAAGTATCGGATAATCTAATCTCGCTTGGCCGATGTTGCGTGCCGTGATCAGCGTAATATTCAGGTTGTATTCGACTTTGCGAGTGTTCACATCGATCATTCATTTTACTTCTAAATCAAAGAGAAACAAAAGAACATAGCTTAATTATTTTTACGTTACAATTTTTTTGAATTTAGTTGAAACTTAAGTTAAAACGAAAAATTTTCTACTTATAATTTTGAATAATTTAAGTAGCATTTATGCAGAATCGTTTCCAGAATCTTTGGTGCCCTATGTAAGATTTTAAAAAGCGGAAGCTTTATCTCTCATTCATGTAATATATAATAATGACAACATTTTGAATATAATTAATAAAATATCAATGTATGTATTTACTTGCAAAGCATGTTGTGTTATAAATTATGTATACTGAACAATTTTTCTTAAATAGTACAAATTATTCTGTATTTTCATTCTGAATACTTAAACATAAATTGCAAAATTTACAAAACGTAACAAATATAATATATTTTATATATCTTATACGCACATATGTAAATGTAAATTAAAAGATACAATTTCGCGTGAGGGCAACATCTCATCTTTGAACAAAAACAATTGAAAACTCATCGAATTACGAACAGTAAAAAGTTATCCTCACATCTCTCTCGCCGCATATGTTCACTGTTCAAATTTCTTGTAATTTCACTTTTTTTCTTTTATTTACTTCATTATGAATGATTAGTTGATACAAAATATATGTAGATATATCTAGTCAGGGCGAAAAGAAACACGACACAAAAAAAAAATATGAATCAGTTGTTTTTATT
>NW_017304185.1:539182-547162 GCF_001594115.1 Trachymyrmex septentrionalis | reverse complement strand
AATATTTTTAAATAATTATATTAAACATTAAATTGTTTTTAGCGTTGGGTTCCAAGCGCCCACACTTCAAGACGCCTCGATGCGCCACTTACCGTACTTATCACCTAAAACTAGCCCTGCATTCATGGTCCATTTTTAAATAAAAATTTTTTTATTCAATTAGATTGATAAACTGCATTTCATATTCAAAATATTGAATTGAAGTATTCACGTTGCACAGAAATTGCTGATATTATTTTTGAATTTAACTAAATTAAAAAACTGTACTTTCTATTCACAATTCTGAATTGAATACTATTCACTATGCACACAGAAAATGCTAATATTATTTTTAGATTGAAAAGGCATAGACATTTGCTTTATGCAATTCCTATAAATGAATAAAAATGCATTCAGGATTGAAAAAAATTTATTTTAACATTTATAAATCCCAAAAATACAAAGACTCTTCGTATATAAAATAAATAACAACAAATGAAGGGCGAAATAAGAGTCAGCGCATTCCTTAAAAAAACATATAATTAAAGACATAAATCAAAGATACAAAAAAGGTAAAAAATGAAGAAAAGACGTATAATAAGAAATAATAAACGGTGAAAGATAAACATTACAAGGCTACATTTTTCGGCTACCAGATTGAGCCCTTTTCAGATGTTAACAGAATGGAAACAGAATTAAAAAATAATAATAAATAATAAATAATAATTGTCGCAAAAGTTCACAGACTAAGAATACACGCAGTTCGGTTGAGTCTCGATGTAGAACACGACATTATTCATAAGATTGAACAGTCAAAAAAGTGTCATGTCCCATAGCCAAGTTCTAGTTGATAAAAAAAAAAGGAAAAGATCTCTTATGGAAAAAGTAAACTTAAATAAATTAAGATAAAACAACCGCAATTAAGATAAAAAGTGAAAACTGTGCTCACCAGCAAACATAAGTAAAACGATCAAAACTAATGTATCCATATAAGTATAAATAAAGGGTATCCCAAAATTAACGCAAGATTTGAATTAAATAAAAAACACAGTTTTTAGTCTTTTGATTGTTATTTTTTTATTGAATCATAAAGTACATAGGATAGGGTTATTTGTGGAATAACACATCGGGCAAATGGCCTCCACGGCTTTGCATGCACATACGCACTCGTTTGTCGAAATTTTCCATGACCATTTTGCATAAATGTGGCTGAATTTCGTTGATGCAGCGTTGAATCTCCTCCTTTAATGCACGGGTGGTTGTGGGCTTGTTGACATAGACCTGTGATTTCAAATAACCCCATAAAAAGAAATCTAATGATGTTAAATCACACCGATCTAGGGGGCGATTTTGGCGATTAACAAAGCCATCAAGGTGAAAATGTGCTTCATCGCTTAGGATGATTTTGCTCGAAAAATCAGCATCCATTTGTTGATGTTCAATAATCCATTTTCACGCTCCATTTTCACTAACCCTAAACTGTCAGCTGTTAAATTGTTTTTTTTTTTTGGGTTGCCAACACTTTACTGCACAAATGGCGGCAAATTCAAATCTTGCGTTAATTTTGGGACACCCTTTAGTATGAACGTATAAAGACGAATGGAATGCAGATGTAAAAAATGAACATTGTGTATCGAACTAATGAGACCGTTCGCTGAAACGAATCGACACGCACTGAGAGAGGAGACAGACCGTCTCAAAAAGTCAAACTTTATTTACAATGGGTAAATATGCCTTATGGAGACCTTCAGTGTCCGTTTGTAAAGACTATTTTTCTGTTTCTTTATGTAAAGCATTTCGGAAATCAAACGCTTCCTATAAGAAGGCTCTTCATCTAAGATTTTGACGTAGTCCCATTGGAACTCGTGATTACATTGTAGACTATGTTCAGTGATAACAGAGCGGACAGAAGTTTTATGCCTGATATGATTACGATTTTCGTTAATTCTGATTTTCAATTGTTTGCCCGTCTATCCAACATAAAACGCATCGCAATTGTTACGTGATATTTTATAAACGACATTGCTTTTCGATGTATGAGGACAAATGTCCTTCTGTACTTTTATATATTATATTTACCATTTTATTGGGACTATGAAAGGATACCCTGATGTCGTTTTTATTAAATCTTCTAAATTTCTCCATGTGACGCGGAATGTATGGAACCGTAAGCCAAGAGGTAGTTTCATTCACACAGACATTGTCAGTCAGAACATTATGTACTGTATATCTATTTTTAATTAAATTTTTAATCCGTTGATTAATAGTGTCAAAAATAAAATTTAATGGATAGTCATTATCTAGTAAAATATTAATAATAAAAGTCAGATTTTTTTGTGTGAAATATAACGTTAGATAATAAGAAAGCTCTGTCAACTAACGAAAAAATGGTGCCTTTTTCTGTATCAATGGATGAGTTTACTTTTTTCATAAGAGATCTTTTTTTTTTTTCTTTTTTATCAACTAGAACTTGGCTATGGGACATGACACTTTTCTGACTGTTCAATCTTATGAATAATGTCGTGTTCTACATCGAGACTCAACCGAACTGCGTGTATGTAATTATTTATGTATGTAATTATTTATTATTATTTTTTAATTCTGTTTCTATTCTGTTAACATCTGAAGAGGGCTCAATCCGGTAGCCGAAACTTGTAATGTTTACCTTTCCCCGTTTATTATTTCTTATTATACGTCTTTCTTCATTTTTTACCTTTTTTGTATCTTTGATTTATATTTTTAATTATATGTTTTTTTAAGGAATGCGCTGACTCTTACTTCGCCCTTCATTTGTTGTTATTTAATTTATAAATCCATATTTTTAAAAATCTGAATTCATTTTAATCCATTCTCGTTTGCTAGGAGTCTAAGTAGTACTGTGGAATAGAAAATGCGTCATTGAAGAAACCAATCAGCGCTATTTCGTATTTGGTGTTGCAAAATAGAGATTGCGTCATTGCGTCCTAAACTCCTAAATTATAAAGTTATTTAAACCGTGTTCTTGTAATCCCAGCAAACGAGAATGGATTAAAATTGAATGAATTGAAATTTTTTTCTATTCGAATGCGTATTTTAAATATTTTTTTAGGATTTAATTGGATTCAATTGAATTTAATTAGATTCAATTGGATGCAATTGAATTGAAAAACTGCATTTCCTATTCCAAATTTTGAATTGAACAATATTCACAATGCACAGAAAAAGCTAAATAATATTATTTTTAGATTAAAATGCATAGAGATATGCTCTATCCAATTCCTATAAATGAATAAAAATGCAGAATTGAAAAGCATTCATTTTATCATTTGTGAATCAATATTTCTGAAAATCTAAATCCATTTCAAATCATTTCAGTCCATTCCCATTTGCTGGGATAACCGTACTTTGATAGGTTACAATAGTCTGATTAATATGATGAAATCGCGTAATGAGACGAATGGAGCAAAATGACAAAATCTAAGTGCGTAAATGCAGATATCAAGATAAAAACAATGACGCATTACATACGATTTCAGCGTGCCCTGTTTATACGTTGCGGAAAAATAATAGTAAATGCGTTAAAGCAGTTCAAAAAATTGTTATGAGATTGTAAATATTAATTGTAAAATATTAAATACTACGCAGTGATAATTGTTTTTACAATTTGATAAATTATATTTTATTTTAATAAGCAAATTTTTAACATAAAGTTAGTAGTTAAATTATATTCATCCTGGATGCATCTTTGACACACCATGTGAACATAGCACACGAAATTTGCGTGATGAAAAAGTGCGGAATAGCGCTGATTGGTTGCTTCAATGACGCATTCTTTTTATTCTGCAGTTCTATTTCGCACCGTGTGACTTTACTCTAAGTCCGGATCTAAATAAATGTTTTAAGCCCTAAGTCGTAAGAAATTGATCAACTACAGTTGAATGTGAGGAGAATAATTGATTGTGATTCGTCTATTCCTTATAGCTTAAAGCTTAAAAATCTATTGTAGATCCGGAGTAAAGGTAAAATCACACGGTGTGGAATAGGGCTGCGGAATAGAAAATGCGTCATTGGCCTAGTTTCCACCGAGGGTTTAAAAAATATAAGGACCAAAATGTAAGAACTAACCAACTACAGTCCAGCATTCTCTTATCGTTCGACTGTAACAGGGGAATACTCGACTGTAGTTGGTCGGTTTTTAAATTCTAATCCGGATTAAACCCTCGGTGGAAACTACCCTACTAGACCATGGAAACAACCAATTAGTGCTATATGAAATAACGCAGAATAACGTTGATTGGTTGCTTTTATTTTGCATTCTCTATTCCGCAGTCCTTTTCCGCACCATGTGATTTCACCTTAAGCCAGATTTATAATAGGTTTTCAAGCAGAGAAAAATCTGAGAGAGAACATGACGGCTCAAAACCTATAACCGCAAAATGCTGCCGCGCATTACTCTGACAAAATGGACGTTGCTATGTAGTTTATATCCACTCTGTTAGAGGGCAGTAGTGCGCAATAGCATTTTGCGTTTACAGATTTTGGACCATGTCTTCTCTCAGATTTCTGTCTGCCTTAAGTCATAAGAAATGGACAAATCATAGTCAATTATGCTTCTCGCATTTGACTGTAATGAGTTTTCTAGAATAAGCCATTAGTCATAAATCAAAAGTCAGAAGCTAAAAATTGATTAATTACAGTCGTCAATTTTTAGTTTCTAAGGCCGGTATTCATAGTCTGATCTTATATTCAAGAGTCTTAAGTACTTTAGAAGTCCAATTGACGAACCAATCAGAGAACTGCATTAGCAGTTCTTAAGACATTACTTAGGCTACATTCTTTTCCGAGGAAGATTTTACTCTATGTGCTACAGTATACATTACGTGTACTATATGTTTCGAGTAAAATCTTCCTCGGAGAGCACGTTTTTGAAATATAGCCTTAAGATGGTCTTGAAATAAGAATCGATTATGAATACCGGCCTAACTTCTTATTTATGACTAATAGCTTATTGTAGAAGGTCCATAACAGTCAATTTCTTACAACTTAAAGCGAGGAACACAAACTCTTGCATAATGCATAACACATGAGGCATAAGAAAATAAACCAATCAAAGTTCTTTATTTCCTTCTTTTCCGTGAAATAAAGAACTCTGATTGGTTAATTTTCTTATGCCTCATCTTTTATGTGTTATGCAAAAGTCTGTGCTCCTCGCTTAAGACTTAAAATACCTAGTGCTTTCCATTTGATGACACTAGTCGACACAAGTGTCATTTTATTTTTGTTTCTCTCTGAATATCAACAAGGACAGAACAACGCTTGTATCGACTTGTATCATCAAATAGAAAGCATCAGCGATTGTTGTTCTGAATACAATGATCTCGGTTTGTAGGACAGAGCGGTAATTTGTTCTGTCTGATTCAGTTTCATATCAAAACATGTCGAATAAGCTGAATTTTATCAAAATCGGAAATGAGAAAGTTCAACTGAATATTTACCAACTAAATAATTAATAAGAAACGCGAACAGACCTATGTTGAAAAAATCGCAGTATATGGGGATAATATTCGAACGGACTTGGCAATATTGTAACCTAACCTCGTAACAATATGACAATTTCACATATACTGATACTATTTATCGGCTTAATTGATATCGCGACAAGTAGTAATGCATACAATGACTTTTTTGATGAGGAATTGATGCTGAAGCCTTTGTCGAGCGATCATGTCTATGCCTACTTTCAATTTACTGTAATATGGGAAACGGAAAATCGTGTAGAAACACGTGAGTATACTAGAGTAATAACTAAGGTATTGTATCCAGAAGCATGATCGCTGAGCGAAAACAAAAAAACCGGATATCTAGCAAACGAGAATGGATTAAAATGGATTGACATTTTTTTCTATCTGTATTTTAAATAGCGAATACTTTTTTTGGATTTAATTGGATTCAATTGGATTCAATTAGATTTAATTAGATGCAATTGGATTGAAAAACTGCATTTCCTATTGAAAATTTTGAATTGAACAGTATTCAATGCACAGAAAAAGCTAATATTATTTTTAGATGAAAAGGCATTGCTCCATGCAAATCCTATAAATGAATAAAAATGCATTCAGGATTAAAAAGCATTTATTTTAACATTCGTGAATCAATATTTCTGAAAATCTGAATTTATTTCAATTCATTTTAATTCATTCTCGTTTGCTGGGTAAGAAGCAAAAAGACAAGATGTAAAAAATAGCGAAAAGCAAGAAACAGAAAACAAAAAGCACATTGTAGAATAAGCTTTGTCGGTGAATCGGTGAAGTTAACCAACAGTCAACTTGTATGACTAATATTCGACGAATTACTCTTTATCTTTTTTTTTTATTCTTAAAATTAGAAAAAGATGAATTAATTGAACTGAAATTAAACTACATTGGTAGAAACGGGCATGAGACTACAGATTTTTTAAGACTGATCAAATTCGACTTTATTCCTTCCCACTAATCAAGCTGAACGACTCGTTGTACAATTGGCAACTAGTAGATGCAAAAAATCATAGTCACCTATTTAGGTTAAAACTGATTAAGACTTAAAATTTCCGACTACCAACTCATTGTAGAATCAGCATTAATCAGTCTTAACCTTATGAATTTTCTACAATAAGCCATCTTGTCTAAGCTTAAGGCCCAATTCCATACCTCACAGTTAACTCTTAACCAAGATTCAACTTGTTTCTCATTTCTGTTCAATTCTATAATTGGAAAAGGACAATGAATAAGTTGAACTTCAACCGTGAGTTGTGGAACTGGGCCCAAGTCTGAAGCCATAAGAAATTTATCAATCATTTATTCAGATGTAAGAAGTATAATCAACTATAATCCATCAATATCTTGTGATATAAGATTTATGCTGATTCTACAATGAATCAGTAATCGGAAATATCTTAAGTCTTACGGGCTGCGCTCAATAGTAGGGCTAAGGAATTAGGAATAATGGGCCTTCTACAATAAGCCATTAATCATAAATCAAAAGTCAGAAGCTAAAAATTGATCAATCACAGTCGTCATTTTTTAACTTCTGACTTCTGATTTATGACTAATGGCTTATTGTAGAAGGCCTATAAGGAATAATGATTTTAATCTATCAGAAACCGTGTATTCCGATGTATCCGATTTTTGATAGAATAGGTCCTGCGCACAATAGAAGGAATACAGAATTAGAGATAAAGAATAAACAATTTTAATTTATCAGAAATAAGATACATCGGAATACCCAGTTTCTGGGTTGAAATCATTATTCTTAGGGTGCTGTTTTATTACAGTTGGAATTTTGGAAAACGGAATCTCGGAGAAGTAACGGAGTGAGTATCAACTAATTAGAATTATTGGGTTGCATTATTATTTGTCTGCACATATACATACAAAATTATCGAAATTGAATTTCTATACGTATAAAAAAAATTTATTATTAATAAATAATTGCCCGATAAGAATTTATTAATATATCAGTATTTATTTTATCAGCATATAAATATAACTTTATATCGTTGGTGAAAAATGTAAAAAAGCCCATTAGAGCCTACATCAGTTCGAATATACAGACAATTCTTTATTTTTCATGTGAATGTAACAAAACAAATAAAATATACGTTTCAACCCTTATCAATATAAAATCGAAATTGCATAAATAACGCAATTTTCAAGTTGATGATTCACGACAATTGAGTTCGTTTTTCTTTATCCAAATGCCAAATTAGCTATTAATGAATAGCCCAATGATTATCAAAAAAATTAACTTATACAATAATAATATAAAACTTATATAAAGTAAAACCGAAGCCATATACATTGCGTCACTAAGTAGAATCACATCACTCATCAGATTGTCAGATTTGTAGTCATTAAAAAAAAACACGAAACGAAAAATTAGAGAATCATTTGATTAAAATCATTTGTCTGAATTTTTTATTATATCAACTTACGTGTGTGTGTGTGTGTGTGTGTGTGTGTGTGTGTGTGTGTGTGTGTGTGTGTG
>NW_017304185.1:529237-539137 GCF_001594115.1 Trachymyrmex septentrionalis | reverse complement strand
GTGTGTGTGTGTGTGTGTAAGCGTTTTGTCGCGGCTTGTCGTTAGGTCTGGTGTCGACAGTCAGAGATACAATGAAAATCAAAATAATAAAATCAAATAGTTATTGAGATAAAAATAAAACTAAGAACAAAAGAGGATAACATTAACGTCACAATTCCGTAAACAAATTTATGTATAATGGGTCCAAAGAATACATATTATTCTGTAAATTTAAACTCTATTTCTGTTGCTTTATATGGATCGCTTCTAAAATCAATCTTTTATGTTCGGAAAGTAATTTCGTTTTTTCCCAACAGAGGACTAATTGTATTTTTTCACAGCCAACTTCACACTTAAGTCGCATAATCATTATTTATTTTGACAGCTGATATAGCAAGGCTTGCTCATGAAAAAAGTTCGATTGATTCAGTAGTTTTTGGTTGGTGCCCTATCAAATATGAAAGTAAAAAGCAGCATTTTCGGCATATTAAACTTTTTTACTATCGAAAAGGTAAAAATGCTGTTCAAGCAAGAAAAAAATTATCCGATGTGTATGGAGAAGATGTATTGACAGAACGCCAGTGCCAAAACTGGTTTGCAAAATTTCGATCCGGCAATTTTGATGTTGAAGATCACCACGTTCTGGAAGGCCAGTTGAAGCTGATGAAGACACAATAAAGGCATTAATTGATGCAAACCGGCGAATAACAACTCGTGAGATCGCTGAGAGATTAAATTTATCGAATTTGACCGTTCATGATCATTTGAAACGCGTCTGATTGAAAATCGTCTTTCATTTTCATAAGAAAAAACGAAATTACTTTCCGAACAACCTAATATATTAAGGAGTCTTTTAAAAAAATTTTTTGATCTTTTCTGATAAAAGTATAAACGGGATTGTGAAAAACTTGTTAATTAATTTTCTCTTCATTATTGTCCATTGTCTTATCCATAGGTGTGTTACCCTAGTCATTCCATTGTTTAAATTTTTTTGACAACCTATTTTCGATTTGAGAAAATATGAGTTTCAGTGGATGGATTGTTTAAAAGAATTTTAATTATTAATTCAAAATTCTCTTGATAGTAAATAGGGTGGGACAAAGAAAGAACTGTATCAATTAAACCAACGATTGTTCCCACTTTTTGGCATAAAGAGTGTCTAGAAAAATAATTAAGATAACGATCAGAAAAAATAGATTTGTGATACCAATTCTGAATAAGAGAATTTCCTTTTCTAATTAAACTGACATCAAGAAAATCTAACTTATCTCCATCTATTTCATTCATTGTAAATTTTAATCTGGAGTGAATTGAAGGTGTTCACCAATGTCTCAATGTGTGACACATATCATATGCTAACGCAATGTCATCAACATACCTCACATAAAAGAATGGTGAAATTGAAAGTCTCTGTAATGCTTTTATTTCAAGATCTTGCATAACAATATCCGACACAATGGATGATAATGGTGAACCCATCGGAACAGTCTGTTTATAAAATTTATCGTTAAAACTAAAAATTGTTGAATTAAGAATTAATTTCAATGCTTTCAAAAATTCCCTTTTGAGAACGTTTGTTTTTCTTTCAATGAGATGCTATCTCTTCTCTATGCCTTCAAAAATCAAGTCAATAGCTTGTGAATAATGAAACACGTCAAAGAATAAAAGAACTTCGTTGTCAAAAATTGTCAAATTAGAAATATGTTTAGTCAAATGAAAACTGTTCTTATTAAAACTGTTTGCTACTGGTATACTGTCGTGTAATATGTCATTTAAAAAAGAGGCTAGATTATAGAGAGGACTCCCCACTGAAGAAATTATGATATGAAGTGGATAACCTATCTTGTGTATTTTCGGAAGACCATATGCAAGAGGCGCAACAGAATTAGAAACGTTCAATTTGTTATAAACAGAATTCTCAACGAAATCGCGCTGCTTCCATCCTTTTAATAACGTCTTAAATTGTGTTAACATTTATTAACTGGATTATGTAACATAAGTCAATAACTTATAAGTCTCAGTATCAGACAGTAAAGTTTCCATTTTTTGTACGTAATCCGTCTTGTCGAGTGTCCACCACCACGTTACCCTTATCCGCCTTTGTAAAAAGAATATGTAGATTGTTTTTAACAAATGATTTAGTTGTCTTGATTAAAAAAAAATTCTCTTCTCTATGTCAGTCTTACTAGCACATGCTTGTTTTATCCCCTTGATTAAAGGAAAAATTCTGTTCCTAAATTCCCTAATGTTGGATAATTTTAATCTGACAAAATTATGTTCGATATGTTTAACAAATTCATTCGTGGTGTTTCTGATGTTGAACATTGGCAAGCAGAAATTCTCACCTAATTGTAACAATGCTTTGACTTCCCATGATATAATAGCATTGCTAAAATTTTGAACCATTTGTCATTTATTTCAAAGATGTCATATAAAATGTGTTTAAATTGGGAAGCAGAAAAATTTTATATCGTTGGGGATAAAATTGCGTGCTTGTCGGTCCGAAATTTTTGTGGCTGGGTTCCCCATAGAGTGATTTTTTCGGAAAACGGACTGTTATTTAATCTCGAATCGTCTTTTAATTTAAAAGATTCTTTCATTATCTTCTGTTATAATAATAAAGAAAAATATATTGAAATTTTATTTTTTTGCGGATTTTTCTACGATATAATAATTTTTTTTTTATAAAATATTTGAAATAAATATTCTGATTTTTCACAATTTAGGAAATATTGGTCCATGGGGAACCCACCACAAAAATTTCGGACTGACAAGCAATACAATCTTACCCCTAACGATACAAATGGTTATATGCTGGAAAAATGAGAACACTTATATATTTTAATGAATACTTATCGAACAATTTTTTATTAATAATGAATTTCTTTTTATATGTATAGAAATTCAATTCCGATCTTGTATTTAATGTATATGTGCAGATGAACAGTAATGTATACCAATAATTCTGATTGGTTGATTCCTACTCTTTTTGAAATTCCATTTTCCGAAATCCGATTGTTATAAGGCAGCACCCTTATTCCTAATTTCTTATTCCTACTATTGTGCAGCCCCTTAAAATTATTAATCTTTATTCCTAATTCTTTATTCTTTCTATTGTGCCCTAACCAGTTTTAACCTAAATAAATGACTATGATTTTTCGCATTTACTATTTGTTAGTTGTATAACTCGACTAATAGAATAGAATAAAGTCGAATTTGATCAGTTTTATGAAAATCGGTAGTCTTAGTCGTAAAAGTTGGCTGTTGTCCAACCGATTCACCGATAAGTCTTAGGACTACCGACTACCGATTCATTATAGAATCAGCTTTAGAGATTAGCTTAAGTTGCTACTTAAGATTAAGTAACGACTTGTTATAACAGAAAACCCATTAAGATACCTCTTCATACTGATGCTTGACAGTCATTTTTAGCGTCAAAATAGGTCATATGATCGAAATTGACACTTGATATTTGTCAATTTTTATTACGTGATTTGTTTTGTCGCTAAAAATGAGTGTCAATCGTCAGCATGAAGAGGCACCTTTAGTTATACAAGTTGGCTATTAGCCAACTTCACCGATTAAGACTAAAGCTCGGTTACACCAACGTTACTTTGATTTTAAGCAAAGCTTAAAACTTTCTGTCTCTGTCTTTCTTTCGCAAGTCTTGCTCAAAGTAACATTGGTCCAAAGGCATTCTATAATAAGCCATTAGTAATAATCCTTAATACACATCTTTAAGTCATTCGTGTCCCGTGCATTTCTTTTCCTTGAAATATTAAGAGCATCTGGTCAAATACCGATCTCTTTTCTATTTCTAATAAAAGTTTGGCATCTAGAAAACAAGTTTTGTGTACTGCTGGCTTCAATTTATGCATATCTTAATTAGAATAACTCCAAAGTTTATCTCTGGATCATAAATAATCCATCATGTGTACAGAATATATATATTTTGTAACTAAAAAAGTTTTTATTTTTTTCTTTATTTTTAATTAATTCTCATTTATATTGCAGGAATATTTTGCGAATTATTAAAAGAAGGATTTAACTCTAAAACCATATCCCAGGGTTCATATTCTGTACATATCATATTGTACCGACAGTTGCCGTTAAGTAGCGACAGCCAATGAGAATTGCGCTTTTTTCTAGGATAGTCTTTGCCATTGTCTATCGTTAGTTATCGACACCGACAACTGTCGGTAGATGTGTACAGAATATGAGCTCACGTAACAAACTGTAATCATTTTGACATCGATAGTTAATCATTTTGCATTATTGACGTCATGTGATCTATTTAAGATGTAATAATGATGTTATCTTAGGCGCCTTCCAGTAAGAATACAATCAGACACTGTGTAATACAGTGAATCGTTTCAACGTTTAACATAGGCAAACAACAAAGATGTAATGATTTATTATATTAAGGTAGAATCACACGATGCTCGATTTCTTGACTGATATGTATGCATGCATATCAATCAAGAAATCGAGCATCGTGTAATTCCACCTTTACACTGGCCGTGGTCCAATTCATGTTGATAACGCTCATGAGCATCGTTTGTCTTCGTTTAACATTTGACAAACAAAGATGAAATGATTTTTAACCATTGTGAGCGTGAATCGGACAGCGGTTACTGTGTCTATGTCCTTACTGGAAAGCACCCCTTTTTTACCAATTGAAGTAGTACACTCGCGAATTGAAAGTATTCAAAATGACTTGAATTTGAAATTATATATTGTACTAGACGATGTTTATACGCTTGTGCAATTATTAGGTAGGTCAATCAGAAAGTTCCGTATATAACGGCGAGTAACTCTAGCTAGAACTGTCGATAACTCTAATGTCTAAACCAAGCTTAATTTTTTAGTTTTACCATCTGTCAATAAAATTCAGTATATAAAAGTATCCGTTTGCATCAATAACATTGCTTTTTACTGCATCGAAAATGTCGACATTTGAGACAAATAAGCGTCATTTGCGCGAAGTATTAATCTTTTGCTTTAAATGGAAGAAAACTGCAGCTGAAGCTCATCGAATGCTTGGAAAAGTTTATGGTGATAATGCTCCTTCCGATAAAACATGCAGAGAATGGTTTCGACGCTTTAAAAGTGGTGATTTTGATGTGGAGGACAAAGAGCGTTCTGGACGGCCAAGAGCATTTGAAGACGAAGAATTACAGGTATTGGTGGATGAAGACCCATGTCAAACGCAAAAACAATTTGCAGAAACATTAAATTGTGCTCAATCTGTTATTTCCGATCGTTTGAAAGCCTTAGGAAAGGTCTATAAGGAAGGAAAATGGGTCTCATATAAACTGAAGCCAAGAGACATTGAAAGGCGAAAAATCATCTGCGAAATTCTGCTTGCAACAAAGAAAGGGATTTTTACACCGAATTGTGACTGGCGATGAAAAGTGATCTATTTCGATAACCTCGAATGCCAAAAAACCATTTGCGATCCAGACCAACCATTGACATTGATGCCAAAGCGGAATATCCATGGAAAGAATCTCTGTAGCAATGCTCTGTATTTAGTGGAATCAGAAGAGTGTAGTGTACCACGAGCTGTTGAAATTTGGTCAAGCAGTCACAGGGGATCTCTACCAAGAACAAATTATCCGTTTGAGCCGAGCATTGCACGGAAAACGAGAATATGAAATGAGACAGCATAAAGTGATTTTGCTTCATGACAACGCTCGGCCTCACGTCACAAAACTTGTCAAGGAAACGTTAGAAACACCTCACTGGGAAGTGCTACCTCATGCGGCTTATTCACTAGACTATGCCCCTTCCGACTATCACTTATTTCGATCGATGGCACACGCACTTGCAGAGGAACACTTCACAATTATGAAAACGTCGAAAAATGGGTCTCTTAGCGGATAGCCTCCAAAGATGAGTCATTCTTTCACCACAAAATTCGCTTATTGCCCGAAAGATAGGAAAAAATCATCGCTACGATGACAATATTTTGATTGAGGTACTTTTTCATTTTTTTTTTTATATAAAAAACTATATTTTTTAAATAAAACCATACTTTTTGCAAAAAACGAACGGAACTTTCCGATTGATCTAATATAATGAGATTGACTATTTTAATACTGAAATATAAGCAATTAAAACCTGTACATTTTATACGTGTCTACAAAGCATGAAAATGCGTTTATTTTTGTAGAGCCTAAATTAATAATGAGATGTTAACAAAAAAAGGAATATGTTATCACGTGCTAATTGCACAAGTGACAATTGCGCCACGAACGTGCCAGAGATATAAACGATTAAATAAATAATTGCCGAAATCAATTTAAATATACGAGTATTTAAAGATAAATAATTAATATAAAAAAAGACTCTGGGCGAATATAAACTTAAAAAAATACAGACTCAGGAGTTGCGCGGAAGCTGTTCTCGTCCGATAAGTGGAATGCTGACGAGGCAACGCGGAAGGGGCAAGGTTACCGCGAAAATCAAGATATATGAGCGCGTGAAGCTCACAACAGCATCTATATTAAGTTATCCGGATTTCACTCGAGAATTTCTGGTAACTATTGACACGTCGGACCTTGCCGTATTATTACAAGGCCCCGTAGGTCAAGACGGTCTGATTGTTTACGCAAGCCGAATATCAAATAAAGCCGAACGAAATTATAATACTACGGAGAAAGAATTACTAGCTATAGTCTGTGTGCTGTCAAATATTTTCGCCCATTTTGGTACGACCTTTACTGTCGTAACTGATCATTAGTCTGACATTTTAGTGTAAATGATCCAGGCTCGAGATTAATGCGCTAGAGATTGATATTAGAAGAGTATGGCTATAAGATTATAAAACTAAACTCATTGAAATCAGCGCCTTATAGATCGCGGTAAGATGTTGAACTACTAATTTTAATATACATTCAATAAAATTGAAAGTATATAATTAATTTTTCAGACATAAATTGAGAGCCGATGAAATTATCGGAGTCACACAATAATTCTGAAATTAATAAATCCCCCCAAATTCTTCCCAATCTTAAAAACTGTAATAATTTTATTGCGAAAAAATATTGCCTCGGCCGGGAGTCGAACCCGGATCTCTTGCATTCCGTGCGAGATTCCGGGCGCTGATTTCAATGAGTTTAGTTTTAAAATGTTAGATCCTGTCAATCGTTGTTTATAAGATTATACACAAGGCTGGTAAGAGTAATATCAACGCAGATGCTTTGAGCCGAAATCTAATCCAGAACGACGAACAAGTACACATCGTTTAAGCAGAAGAAAGAGAAGATGTCACTAAAGAAGACAAGGAGAGCACCACCAAGGAAGAAGAATAGAAACAGCAAATACTATATGAGTATCATGATGCATCCGAAGGGAGACATCAAGGGGTATCACGAACGATAAAAAGAATAAGATTGCTACATGACTGGCGTGGTATCACATAGGTGGAAAATCATATTAGTAAACGCAAAATATGTCAGAAAAACAAATTGAGTCAAAAGATAAAAATGCCTCTTGTATAATATTAACGGATACACCCGAAAAACTCTTCGAAAAGTGCGCCCTTGATATAGTAGAGCCGATTACGATTGAAGGAAATAAATATATCTTGAGTTTTCAGGATAGTCTGACGAAATTCAGCAAAGCGATATCGGTTAAGAATCAAGAGGCGTCAACGATTGCCAAAGCATTTGTCATAAAAATAATAATGAAGCATGGAACACCCGAAAAAATCCTTACGGAGTAAGGTACCAATTTCACGAGCGAAGTATTTAAGAATGTCTGTAAATTTCTAAAGATTGTGTGTGTGTGTGTGTGTGTGTGTGTGTGTGTGTGTGTGTGTGTGAGCGCATGTGTGTGGGAGTGTGGGTGTGTGAGCGCATGTGTGTGGGAGTGTGGGTGTGTGCGTGCGTGGGTGTGTGTGTGAGAAGATTCAGACAACGGCTTATCATCTCGAGAGTAACGGTGCGTTAGAGCGTTCACATCGAACTCTTGCGGAATATTTACGACATTATATAATATAAACGACGAACAGACGAACTGGGACGAATTACCCTATGCTATGTTCATCTATAATACTACCTCTCACATCGCCACAGGATATACGCCGTTCGAACTTATATATGGTCATCAAGCAACAACACCAACCGCTCGCTCTATTACAACTTCCGAAATCGACTTACGCGTATGATGATTACGTGCAAAAGCTGAGAGGAAGACTTCGCGCGACGAGTCAGATGGCGAGAGAGAACGTAAAACAGGCCAAAAGACATTATAAATTCAGGCCAAGAAACAATATAAGTCGCGAAAAAATCTTTCAAGTGAGCGATATGGTCCTACTCTATAACGAAACAATAAGAAGAGGAAAATCTAAAAAGCTAAAATTGAAATGGATAGGTCTCTATACAGTAACAGAAGAACATAACGATGTGAACTACACAATAAAAATGGGATGAAGACTAATACGCGTACACGCGAACTGAATGAAACTATTTATCGAGCATTAAGCGGATAATTAGAGCAGAAAACCGACAAGTTAGTAGTAAGCATAATAATATAAGTTAGTTAAGAAGGATACCAGAGGGTACTTACGTTAGGGTCGATAGGGTGGTGGTATCTTCTCCACAATTCACCGCCCTGGTGCACACATATACCTGGAAGTTGCAAAGGGCGCGCCAATCGCGCACCGGCCGAAGACGTGCAGGTTGCGTGCAATCTGCAATCAGTAACTGCGAAGGCAGCTATCGCATATAGAAGATGCAAAGTACAGATTGCATCGCAAATACTGCATCTTGCATAAATTTTCACTCAATTAACTTAACTGTCTTAACTCTGGTATGATTAAGAGAGCACTAAATAAAATAATTAAGAAGTAAACTAAGTAAGTACAGCGAGGTAAGGATTCACCGAAAAATAATATGAATCCTTATCTTACAGGATGTTCCGGAATTATCGTTAGTCTTTTCGTATTTTCGGAGCGGACAAATAGCTCGTCGACACAAAGCGATTAAAACAGCGAGCATACCTTGATCCTGTGCTAATCACGCTGTTTGTCACAAAATGACACTCGACCTCTCTTGCGCAAACCGAGAAAACTGTCGATCGCGCACACGCTCCGTGTGAAAATCGACAGTTCGCCACCGAATCCCGATCAATATAGTTCAAATATCGCTCCTCGCTCTTAACGCAGATTCGCGAACAGTTAAGTGCGAACGAACCGACTCGTCGCGTATAACCGCTGCCTGCTACCATATCGTGAACGATATACGCGTACTGCGAGACAGCCTAGTGCGAGACTTAGCGGCGTTTACGACAATAGTTGCCGGTCTCATCACTATTCGCAATAAACACTTTGTCGAACGCGAAGTTATTCAACGTTGTACCAAGGCGAACTACCTGTTTCATATCTTGCCGATTTGCTTATTGCTCGCGTTACTGTCGACTATTGTATTATACTTTATTCTTTAACTATGCGTTTGTTATCCGGACCGTAGAACTGTGCTTGAGCTCGATCTCGATTCGGCTCGAAGGACCATTGAATAGCGAATGAATAGATCTTGTAATAACTTATAACTTATTATATTTTATTTTAAATTGCAGTACAATCTCGCACGCTTGCTCTGTACACTCGGACTCGCTCGAACCAGAAACGAACGAGGTATACAACATGCCTACCGTTGCGATTGCTAAGCGAGTTGTCTCCCTGAGCTTTAGTGGCAAATAATCGCGCGCTAAATTCGAATATGAATAGATACATGGATAAAGCGTGAACAGAGGGAATATTTTTGAATGTTAACAAAAAGTATGAGACATTGAAATCTCTATGTATAACTGCAGTAAAAATAAAAAAAATTCCGCACGTAGGTTGCTGGAAAAGTTTCTGCAAATAATATGAAAAAAAACGTAAAATTCGGTAAATTTTTTTTTTTTTTTTTTTTT
>NW_017304185.1:518771-525387 GCF_001594115.1 Trachymyrmex septentrionalis | reverse complement strand
ACGTTTTGCCATTCATTTTGTGTTGACATCGTTGAGCGCCCTGACGACTGAATCAGCGGATCAGATTCGCCGGAATGTTGCACAACTGCGGCTCTTGTTCCGCCGGCCCGCACGGCCGCGGATTCCTATTTTTAATAAAATGGAAAAGTAGATCTTTTAAAGTAGATTGAACACTTTCACTCGCGTGTCTGTCGGCGGTTGTTAAGACTTTGTACAGTTAGATCGCGTTCAGATGAGCAGTATAATATTTCATTCACGAGCGCGTACCAATTACGTCCGTTCCATCCAACGGCTCGAGCGAGACTAAATTCGGTAAATGGCTTTATTGTATTTCGAAGTATTCGTTTTTAAGATATATTTGTGCATACGCTCGAACCAATTTTCGAAGCATTTTTTCCACTCTAAGGCTGTAACCTCAGAAATCAGTGTACGAAATGTTTCAACAGCTGCTTCAGGCGACTCAAATTGCTCACGCATCTTATTTTTAATGTTTGGGAACAAAAAGAAGTCATTAGGTAATAAATCAGGTGAATACAGATAATGAGTCATCAATTCGACATTATTACTGGATAAAAAATCAACGGTTTGACGTGCTGTGTGACAGCTGGCGTTGTCATGATGAAGGATGATGCGACGATTTCGGTTTGTTCTATGCAATTCATTTATGACTTCTGGCAAACAAATTGTTGTATACCAATCAGTATTTACAGTCCTTCGATCCTCTAAAGCCACGGTTGTCACATGTCCGAATATAATCGAAGAAACAAGCATTTATTTGCTTGGCAGCACTGCGTGAACAAACAACTTTTGTTGGTTTCGGTTCATTTTGGAATACCCAAACAGTGGATTATTGTTTACTTTCGGGCTCATACGAATAGATCCATGTTTCGTCCTCAGTAACAATGTTGTAGACCAAATTTGACCGACCTCGGTTGAATTTCTTGAGCATTTCTTTGCTCCATTTAACACGAGCCTGTTTTTGAGCTTCGGTCAAATCGTATGGGATCCAACGACTGCAAAGTTTCTGTACGCTCAAGTGATCCTGCAAAATCATATGTATTGCTTTCATGTCAATGCCTAAGGATGCCTGAGTCTCGCGGTATGTTATATGCCGGTCTCGCTCAATCATTTCACGCACAGCATCAACATTAGTGGCAACAACGACGTGAATGGACGACTTTCACGGAATTCATCACTAAAAAAGATACGTCCACGCTGGAATTCAGCAAACCAATTATAAACAGTCCTATTGGATGGTGCTTCATCCCCAAAAGCCAAATGAAGTCGATCGATGCATTGTTTCGGAGTTAGATTACATTTGTAATCGTAAAAAAAATCATTGCCCGAAAATTTTCACGTAAAATTTCCATTTTCTTACAAAATAACTTATTTTAAAATACTATACAAACAAAACTAGTTAGCTTGGGTACAAACTGTCAATTGAATTATAAAACGCCTAATTTTACGAATATGATAGTAGCAGAACGTTGGCGCCACTGGAAGTACTAGCTTGCAGAAACTTTTTCAGCAGCCTACTGGGTACTATGTACCCAATATGACTTAAGTATACATTTCCCTCTTTTCCGTAAAAAAAAAAAATATTTAAAAAATGGAAAATAAAATAATCTAATGTTACTTTTGCAAGATTATAAGTTTATTACATATTGACAAGCTTATTGTTATACAATACATAGTGATATATAAGAATACCCAAAAAAACTATTTCCCAAACAATAGACTTATGTATTTTTTTACTGATCTATTTGACCACTTATTTAAACGATGTTTAGCAGGTAAATTAGAATCTATCATCTGGAATCTGGAATAACAAAAGTACAAAAAAAAAACGTTACAATCAATGTATGTACATTCGGTATGCCTAGATTGGCCATATTGGTTCTACCTTACGAAAAGTTTTCTCTCCTTGATTATAAACAAAACGTTGATCAAAATATAAATAAAAAACAATGTCGTAAAATATGAATATAGAGCTACAATATGAACTACTAAAATTAATAATCATTTTTTGATAGTTATGAGAAACTATTACTTATCTATAAAATATTATATTACGATCATGACATTCTGTGTTTTACTTTATTAACGATAACAGAATTGAACAATAAATTGATACAATCAAATCAGACGGATAACCTGCACGCGAACTACTACTGCTATCTATTGAATTAATCATGTAATTATTTACAGCGAATAGAACGTTTTATAACGAGTATATGTCCATGAGTATTATCCGATTACCTCATTTTTATTATTATTAATAATAATTGAACTTTCTTTATTATTATTAATAATTGAACTTTTTTTTTCGCTAGACAAAGAGCTATTGTGATTTAAAAAAGATAATATTTTTAGTTCAACATTCACATCTTTTTCCAAGGGGATTGGGTGAAATCATAGGTCGTCATAATGTTGACGAATTGCATGTTACTCTAACGGAAGGTTTGTGGAATTATCAAAAGTGGGGATATCCTTTCCACGATGCTGGACCTGGTGCTGAAGTCATTGCTTGGTTTAATAAAGACATAACAAAGTAAGAGATAGTACCAAAAAATATAAAATTTCAGGACTAACAATAAGTGATAATTATATACTCAATTATAGTACCCATAAATATCAGAAATTATATTGAAAATAATTGAATTTGAGATAAAATCAACAATCATATAGTTGAACTTGTTTGATACTAGCTCTATGGTCTGAATTTAATTTTGATATATCGTGGTTTCAAAAAAAGTTAAACTAAAAAATATTTGGTTACTCGTGTCACAATTTCAACCGTGCAAAAAATAAAGTTATAAAAACATAGTATGCAACATGTTGTGTTTTCTTTCCTAGCATAGAGAAGGAATGGAAAGGTCTAACAAATGCTTTAGCTGGATTACTCTGTGCATCTTTGAATTTTGTTGACACTTCCAATAGCATGTCGCCAGAGTTTACCTTCCGTCTCACTAGTGTTACAGATAGACCAGTAAATTCTAGTCATTTGCGTTATTCGTCATTACCGAGAGAGATAGTGTGTACCGAGAATCTAACACCATTTAAAAAACTATTACCTTGCGATTCCAAGGTACTCACAAATTATATACTATACTATTACATCTGTATTAATTCATTATATTGATTTATAATTTGTCTTTTCTTCTAGAGAGGTCTAGCTACGTTGTTAAATTCTGCGCATATTCATAATACAAATTATCATTCCATTGGAATACATTTTCGCTCAATATGTCGCAACGTAGCCTGTACGATGACATCTTTAGAACTGCGACAAACTGTTTCCTTGATATATGATACAATAGTAGATGCAAATCAGGTGAGTTGATTTACATGATGTCATTATTACAAATTATATATTTGACGATTATTCACGCCTTTAATTCGCGCAGGATTGGTCGATACGAAAATTTTTTGGAATGGGACTTAAAGGTGCATGTCCGCTTGCAACATTAAGTAATATTTATGTTGATATATCAGATAACAATACGAATCACATATATGAATTAACGCCATTGCCGAGTACAAAAGTTGTTAGCTTGCGTGGTGGACAGCAAAATGAAATAGCAGTATATGACATCAGAGCTCATTCCAGCAAAGGAATATTTAATATCGCTGCAGTACATAGTGCACCAAAAAATAACGCAATACATTATCCTTCAATCCTCTACGCAAATAGGTATATTATTGGTATGTTTTACATAAAAAAATTCTTATAAATATATCTATATTTTTGGTATATTATATATACAAGATGGACCAATTTAATATCATCTCAAATATCCTTTTTTTCTACACTTTTTACAAAAAATGTTTTAGATGAAAGAGGAACGGTTTCGAGGGGGACATATTTTGATGGCGTAGTTTTTCTTTTCCATGTGCAGGCAAAAAAATATGAAGGCCATTTCCACTTTTTTAAATGGAATTGTGTAATTTTTTTATATAATATAATTTCTTTAATTATTCTGTATATAAAAAAATATGTAGACAAGAATAATTTTTTAAATAAGCAACTATGTGTTTTCTTTACACTAATAACGAATTGATTAATCTCATGATAACGTTCATAAAATTATTAAAGTACAATTATCAAACAATAGTTTACGAGATATTTAATATTTCGTACCAACATGTGTCAGAATAAAGTATAAAATATCTCGTAAACTATTGATTTTTTTATATCTATATCTTAATATTTTTATATACGCAATTTTGAGAGATAAACCAATGAATATATGTTTTACGTTTTTATTTCGTCTTATACACTTATAAAACTAAACGATTTTGCTCTTGTAAAAAAATTCGGCTTGTATCGCTGTATTACTTCGTAACGTCTTAACGCTGTGTTGCTTCGTGAAAATCTGAGCACGCTTCCGCGAAGAGTGCTATTATATAGAATTTTTCGTGGCCATTTGCGACCAATTGTCACTGTTATCGCTGCGCGAAGTTCGTTGACTGGTCGCGCTATTCTTCATTTCACTACACAAACATTGTCACTTATATCGTCCGTAAGACAACATAAATAACGCACAGAAAAAAACATAATGTAAGGAGTGGTAAAGAGCTTGTGCTGTTTTTCTTTGTTCTTCGTTGCTTAAGATATGTCCTAGAAATGACTATATGTGAAGTAACGCAAGGCTCTAACATAAAACAGCATAAGACGATACGACACTACGGCAATATTCATACTACGGCACGCATGTCTGTTAGACGCGGATATTCGTCTTTTGATAGACTAAGCGGCGCCAGACGCGACTACCCGCTTTGATGATTCCGGCTTAATAAAGCAAAGCGCCGTGCGTGCGTGCGTGCGTGCGTGCGTGCGTGCGTGCGTGCGTGCGTGCGTGCGTGCGTGCGTGCGTGCGTGCGTGCGAGCGAGAGAGCGAGCGTGGATTCACTATAGTAATTGCGACATGCTACACAGAATAATTGGAGGGATAATATTACAGTAAAAAACACACTTTTATCTAAAAAAGAGGAGGATTTTCATACTTTTCTGACACCTTCATGTAGAAAAAAAACAATATGACCAAAATTTGTTCCCTACGAAACTGTTCCTCTTTCATCTAAAACATTTATTTTGTACTAGGCGTAGGAAAAAATATTTGGAATACAACTTTAAAATGGCCCAACATGTATGCTCATATTTTGTATGTGTGTGCGTGCGTGCGTGCGTGCGAGAGGGCGGTTCGTGGTTGAGGATAGAGAATCGTTTGGAGGAGCGAATAGTGACGACAATAAAGCAAAAGAATTAATAACAATAAAAATAACAAGTATATTGAATAAGTTTTCGACTTTCATTTACATCTGCCGACAAAATCGTGGCGATAAGATCGGATCAAACGCGATAGCGACTTCGCACCGGCCCCGAAAGGGGACCGACGTTACTCGGTGCGTATCAATTTCGTTAAAATTCGGCGGCACGAGCTCACGCAAGGATACTTTCGTGAATTATGCGAACAATAATCCGCCGCTCCACACAGGTGACAGAATATAGTAAGGACTGCAGCGTAAACACGGCGTGACCTCATCCGCGCTCGCCGGGCTTCGCACCGCTCAACCGAAGGTCAGATAAAGAATACACGCAAACTCGACACGACGCAATCGCGATATAGAATATGCGCAATTATTAAGTATTATAACACATCATCGTTAATTACTATGACACAGAGTGATACTCTAAGAGACACGCAGATCTTACGCTGCAAGATTCCGAAACGCAAGATACGCGCCAATATTACAGTACGGGACTTCGACACGATACGATACAAAAACATGACACGCGACAAAAGCTTACAATAAATGACGAGGCTGTAGCCTTGGCGGACGCAATAGAATTTCCCCGACTATGATTGACCATCCCGGGAGGCGACACGTTTACCCAAATTCTACGGAAATCTAATGCACGGCAATGCCACGTGCGCTCACTACAATATGCCCGAAAAACTTGCGATAAGATTGCGCCTCCCGGATTCGGAAACCGGCGGCTTTACAACTTGTGACGTTCGTCTCACCGACCTTCTGCTGTTGTTCTAGTTGTCTCTCTATGCGCTCGCTCAGCTTTGATCTTTACGCGAGGTCCTGCGTCCTTCCTATGTACGCTCGCTCAGCTAACCACAGCACAGGTGTCGGGCGCTGATCCTCCCGGGGGCACGCAGGGCTCGTTATCCCGGCGAGGGGGTCTTATCGCGCCTTATTGGCTCCGCTAATCGCGGGAACCGCGTCATACCCGTGTCGCATGTCCTGGCGCACGACATTTGAGGGACCGCAGGATCTTCTTGGGCCGCCTTATGGCCTCGAGGCGCCTTCTCGGGGCTCTCGCCATCCTTGAGGCGTAGAGTGGCCACCCCCATCCTGCCATTTTACTCCTCGTTCCGCCTTGTGCCTGGAAGATGATGCGATAAAAGGTGTCTTGCGATAGCATAAAGGGCAAAATAATGAATGATATCACCTGCGTGCGACCCGGGAGGAGGGGATGGGGGACAGGGCCCCCCGGCAAATCCGTCAGCAGCGGTTACTCGACTTCCAGTCTTGGTCGCCTTTCTTCTTCTCTCTTCACGGTCCGGTAAGGCGGCGTCAATCTGCCAAGATCGCGGGAGTC
>NW_017304185.1:517579-518583 GCF_001594115.1 Trachymyrmex septentrionalis | reverse complement strand
TATATATATATATATATATATACATACATACATACTGTACACATGTATAGTCAGGGCCCATTAAAATGTTCCCATTAAAAAAATAGATTGCAATCTTTTAGGCCTTGACTATACACACGTACAGTCGTGGACATAGGTCCACTTTTGTTACACTTTTTTTCGATGATTTTTGGAATACGTAAAATTTTTCAGCGTGCGACCCACTATCTATGGATATTTGTAACAAGCGCTTATGATAGCTGCCAAAATAATATGGAATCGAAGTATACAAGGTGAAACCAAAAAATATATCTTGTGTGACGCAAAAAATACTTAATATATCTATCAATTGGATAATGCAAGATCATAATAAATATTTAAAAAAGATAAACCAAATGGACAATTTTGTTTAATAAATTTATTAACATTTTCAACGCGTCATCTTATATAATTAAAAATTATATAAGATGACGTAATAAACTAATATACTATACAGGATGTCTCAAACCACTCGTATACCCCTTTTATCTTGGAAACAACATTTTAGGAAACAACGTTTTAGATAAAAGTTGTGGGGGGGGAGATTGTTTCTCTTATTTTCATTTTTACATAGAAATGAATTTTTAGTGCAAAAATGGAAATAAGTGAACAACTTCCAATGAGTTTTGCCTTGATTTACAGTCTTCTCATACAAAACAATCTTCCTTTTATCTCACAATCCAATGTCTGGATGACATAATTATAATATCATAATTAACGTAAAGTAGTAACGATAAATTGTTATATTAATATATAATATTGTATAATATGTATTACAATATTATGTAGTACAATATTATATATTGTATTTATACTTTAGATACAGTATACGTAAGGATTATGAGACAAAAGATTACCTTGTATGAGAAGATTATAAATCAAGGTAAAATTCATTCGAGTAACCGTTTCCTGCATATCTGCAGGAAAGACCCTAAATTAAAAAATTTATTTGGAACAACTCTGTCAAACTTTGTATAAAAAATTAT
>NW_017304185.1:498209-517479 GCF_001594115.1 Trachymyrmex septentrionalis | reverse complement strand
AAAATATTGATTAATATTTTTTCGTTTGTTTTTAAATAAAGATTGAATTTTACAAAAAAAAGCTCAGAACTTTTTTGTACACCTAATAATATATAATTATATTATATGTCATTATGTTATTTTATATTAATTTTTAATGTTAAACGTGTGGGTAAGGAGATAGTTCGGTATTAACTGTGACTCGGTTGGCGCGGACACTTGTACTTTATTTGTTAGACAGAAGTCGAAAGCGTGGTGCATTCGAGTCGACGAGTAAAATATGACTGACTCTTCTCGAGAGTCTTGCGAGGTTCCTCGCGCATCCCGCGCGAGCCTCCTTGTTTCGAAAAGGCTCCAGGCGTACACGATTCGAGGAATAAACAAAAGATAAACCGAGTTACGGTGACAAAAGACGGAGGAAAAAATATAGAGAAAGCCAAACAGAAACTCTACACTGAGGGCGACGCCGCGCGCACGTGTCGCTACAGTACCCTCCTGCTAGTGATTTGCCTAATCACGAGAAACCGCCCTGAAGTCGGTTCGGGAATCGCACTCGTCTGCCCGATCGTGTGGTTTGCCGTAAAGCGGTCTTGGTCGGCTCCTGGGCGGTTGGTGGGTCGGTCCTCCTTGCTGAATTTTCTGGGTTATCCAGCTCCGATGGCACGGACGGTTGCAATGATGTGCTGGAACTTGGGGGGTTTTCCAAACGCTGCTCGATTGGTAGCGAGCTAGCCTTCTCTGGTTCCTCGTCTTCTGAAATGATGTAGGCGGGCTTCAGCCGATCGATAGACACGGTTACATCCCTACCTCGGATGTGAACCACGAATGTTTTCGGTTTGCGGTTGACCACTTTGTAGGGTCCGTCATACGGTTGCTGCAGGGTTCCTCCAGGTGCGTTGTGGCGCACGAATACTTGGTCCGCCGTACTGAGATTTTTGAATACAAAGGTCCGCCGTTCGCCGTGGCGGGTGCCGTTTGTCGGGCGGAGTCTTCGAAAGTGCTGCCTTAAATCTTTGACGTATTCGGCTGCGTCGCCTTCTGGGAGTGCTCTTGAAGCCAAGAACTCTCCGGGCAACCGAATTGATTCGCCGTAGAGAAGGTCGGCTGTGGTCGCTCCCAAATTTTCTCGCCACGCAGCCCGGATGCCGAGCAGCACGGTGGGAAGAACCTTTGTCCATTGGTCCTTCTCGTGGCACTTAATGGCTGCCTTGAGTTGTCGATGTAGTCGCTCTATCATCCCATTGGCCGCTGGGTGATACGCTGTTGTCTTGAGGTGCGCTACTCCGTATAACGTGCTAAGCTGCCTGAATAGCTGCGATTCGAATTGTCTCCCTTGATCGGTGATGATGCGGAGTGGGGTGCCGAATCGAGCCATCCAGCCCTCGTAGAAGGCACGAGCGACGGTGACGGCCTCCTGGTCCACGAGCGGTATCACCTTTGGCCATCGAGAGAATCGATCGACGCAAGTCAGGCAGTACCTGTAGCCTTCCGAGCTGAGCATCGTGATGAGGTCGAGATGGACGTGCTCGAACCTCGATGACGGTGATGCGAAGGTACCGCACGGCGCCGAAACATGGCAAGTTATTTTTGATCGCTGGCACTCTATGCAGCTTCTTGCCCATCTTCGACAGTCGGATTTGATTGACGGCCAAATGAATCGTTGTGTAACTAGCTTGACGGTCGCCTTGATCCCCGGATGCGCGAGCTGATGTACCGATTCGAATGCCGCCCGGCGGAACTGTTTGGTGACAAACGGTCTTGCTGTTGTTGAAGACACGCAATACACACTCACCGGTGTCCCCGGTAATTGCACCCTTTTTATCTGCAGTGCCGAGTTCCCATTAAGGTAGATTTTTAACTCGTTGTCGGTCTCCTGTGATGTTGCCAGAGCTTCGTAGTCCAAGGCTGCGATTTCTTCAACGCGTGAGAGGGCGTCGGCGACGATGTTGTCCCTACCGGATACGTGCCTGATATCGGTCGAGAATTGACCGATAAAGTCGAGGTGACGGCATTGCCGGGGCGAGCCCTTATCGGCTTTCTGTCGAAAAGCAAAGGTGATCGGCTTGTGGTCCGTATAGATCGTGAAGGTCCTAGCTTCTACCATGTGCCTGAAATGTTTGACGGCGAGGTAGATGGCGAAAAGTTCCCGGTCGTATGCGCCGTACTTCTTTTCGGCACCACTTAGCTTCTTGGAGAAGAAGGCTAATGGTTCCCAGCTATCGCCGATTCGTTGTTGAAGGACCGCCCCCACTGTAAAATCCGAGGCGTCGGAGACTATTGCGAGCGGCGCGTCCGGTTCAGGGTGAGCCAGTAAAGCCGCTTGCGCCATGCTCTCCTTGCATTCATCGAAGGCGGCCTGTGTCGATGTAGTCCAGGTGATGGGGATCTTGCCCTTGATATTCCCCTGGAGTAGGTCATTCAATGGTGCTTGAAGGTAAGCCGCTCTGGGTATGAACCTCCTATAAAAGTTCAACATACCCAGGAATTGTCGTAGCTGTTTCGCCGTTGTCGGCTGCGGGTAACTTCGGATGGCTTCGACCTTCTCGGGCAAGGGCTGAATTCCCCTCGGCGGAAACTCGATAGCCAAGGAATTTAACCTCTGCCTGCCCGAACACGCACTTGGTCTGGTTGATAACCACCCCGAATTTCCTTAACCGTTCGTACACGATCTCCAGGTGCTGCAGGTGCTCGCGTTCGGAAGTCGATGCGACGAGTATGTCGTCTATGTACGCGTAACAGAAATCCAGACCTCGGAGGACTTCGTCGATGAACCGCTGGAAGGTTTGCGCGGCGTTGCGCAGGCCAAACGAGACATGAACGGAAATTCGAATAATCCGAACGGTGTCGTTATAGCCGTTTTTTTGATGCGACGGGGATCTGGTTGTACGCCCGAACTAGATCTGTGGTTGAAAAGATACTTTTACCTCGTAAGGATTGCGCGAAATCCTCTATGTGTCGGACGGGGTATCGGTCTGGCAAGGTCCTTGCGTTGAGGGCGCGGTAATCTCCGCACGGACGCCATTCGTCGCTGGCTTTCTTCGGGACCATGTGCAGTGGTGATGCCCAGCAGCTTTCCGATGATCGTGCTGTCCCAAACTGGATCATGGTCTCGAATTCCTTCCTGGCCGCGCGCAGTTTCTCCGTCGGCAAACGTCTTGGCTTATTTGCCACGGGAGGACCTGGTGTCGTTCGGATGTGATGTTGGGTCGAATGTTTCGGCTCGGCAGGGGCGCCGCCCGAGCGCGTGATTTCAGAAAACTTCCGTAACTGCTCGTGATAGATCGACGTTCCAGCAATGGTTTTAACGCCGGGGATGTTACTCTTTTCGACGTGACCTTTGGCAGTCAACGAAGTCAGCTGATCCACTAGGCGGCGGCCACGAACGTCGACGAGCAATCCATAGAACGCCAGGAAATCCGCTCCGATGATTGGTTTAGGTACGTCGGCGACGACGAACCTCCACGTGAAGGCCCGGCGTAACCCGAGGTTGAGCGTAATTGTGATCGTCCCATAAGTCGCGATGACGCAGTTGTTTGCCGCCGTGAGCTCGTACGTTGACTTCTCCCGCGGCCCGCGTAGAAATGTTCGTGGGTAAACGCAGAGATCGGCGCCGGTATCAATTAAAAATCCCTTCTTGGAGTTTCTGTCCGTGACGAACAAGCGGAGGGACGTAGGGCTCGGGTCGCTTGCCTCCATTAGCGACCGCCCTGATCGTTTCCCGAACGGAAGTTGCACGGCGGTTCGCATCTTGTCGCGTCAGCACCAAACCGCCAGTGGTACCAGCAGACACCGTCCTTGCCGCGACCGCGGCTGCGCGCGCGCTGCCTGGACGGTGAACGCCGCTCCCGCGATCGGCTACCGCGAGCCGACACGCGGTCTTCTACCGCCGCGATCTCTTGACGAAGTCCATTCGCCAACTCCCCCATTTTGGCGGTGATATGGATGGTCAATCGCTCGAGCATCATCTCGAACGAGTCCGTCGATACGGCCGCGACCTGATGCCTTTCAGGCAAGGCGTCGCTGACGGCGTCGGCGAGCTCGGCCATCTTATCCAAACCGGCTTCCGTCTGGGTTACCAGGATGACCCGCATGGACGTTGGAATTCGCCCTAGCCAGATCGTTTTGAGCAACTCGTCCGGGACGGCGGTCACGCCAGCCCACGCAAGTGGCGAAGGAACTGGGACGGCTTTCGGTCTCCCATCTCCTCTTGTTCGAGTAACTGCCGTGTCTTTTTCTCCTGTGAGGTCCCGAGCCGGCGTATGAGCTCCGTTTTAAGTAACTGGTACTTTCCGGTCTCGGGTGGATCGACCAATATATCGCGGACGTCCTCGGCGTATCGGGCATCGAGGTTGTCCGTGACGTAATGGAATTTTGTATCGTCGTTTGTGATTCCCGAGAGCGCAAATTGACTCTCCACCTGGCGGAACCACAGTTCGGGATTGCGAGCCCAGAACGGCGGAATCTTGGTCGCCACTCGGTCGATCGATGCGGCAGAGCTTTCTTTATCCATGATAGCAGGGGCTATGGTTGGGTCTCAACGTCAGTTCTTATAATTTTTCGGTGTACTTACACAATTACCCACACTGCACTTTACGGAAAATATATACGCATGCGAGATCACGTCGGGGTCACTAATTATGTGGGTAAGGAGATAGTTCGGTATTAACTGTGACTCGGTTGGCGCGGACACTTGTACTTTATTTGTTAGACAGAAGTCGAAAGCGTGGTGCATTCGAGTTGACGAGTAAAATATGACTGACTCTTCTCGAGATTCTTGCGAGGTTCCTCGCGCATCCTGCGCGAGCCTCCTTTGTTTCGAAAAGGCTCCAGGCGTACACGATTCGAGGAATAAACAAAAGATAAACCGAGTTATGGTGACAAAAGACGGAGGAAAAAATATAGAGAAAGCCAAACAGAAACTCTACACTGAGGGCGACGCCGCGCGCACGTGTCGCTACAAACGCATTTAAAATATAAATAGATGTATAAAGCAAAACTATCTAATCACATAATTGTCTAATCACAATTATATAATCATATAATTATATAATATATAATTTTATCATGTATTACGTTAGTTTATTATGTCATCTTGTATTAATTTTTAACGCACTGAAAATGTTAATAAATTTATTAAATAAAATTGTTCATTCAGCTTACTTTTTTTGTATTTACCATGATTTTGCAGTATCCAATTGATATTTTAAGTATTTTTTGCATAAGCTATATTTTTTGGTTTCACCTTGTATACTCTGATACTGAATTGTAACTCATAGATAGTGAATCGCACTCTGAAAAATTTTCCGTATTCTGAAAACCATCAAAAATAAATGTAACAACCTCTGTGTTCATGCACTCGCCAGTAGAAAGGTTGCGACATTTTTTTTCGATGGATTTTATAACTCAGTCTTGATTTGAACGTAATTGGTTAGATCCATAAGTAAAAATCAATCGCGCGGTAAGCAAGCCGAAACCCATCGAAAGAAAATAGTTGTGACCTTTCTGCTGCTGAGTTTACATACATATAGGGTGTCCCATTTTAAATAACGACCTCAAGTATCTCTTGAATAGTTTTATAGAAAAATGGGGTGGACTTCCGAAGTTTTCGATTTTCTTGTCGATTGGTATGCAATTGTATTTTAGTGCGCTGATTACGAATATGATCATGAAAATCACCGACAAGTCATTTCAAGGTCAAACATTAAACTATATTTTTCATATTTTTTCACATTTAATATTGAAAGTGATCGACTCTCACTTTATCCCCCACCCTCCTCCTCGACTTAAAGGCGCGCGACTTCCACGCGAAGCAACTCTCATCCCACCTCCCCCTTCTCTGCTGTAGGGGCGCACAACTTTCTGAAGCGTATTTCATCTCATTTCCCTGCCAAAGGGCGCACGTAGTGATGAGTATTAAGATATTTTGAATTAGTTCGAATGTCATGAAAAATTCAGATTAATTCGAATAGATTGATTCGAAATCATGCAATCTTAAACGTCTTGAGAAATCTTGGATGTCTTGAAAAGCCTTGAATTTCTTGAAAAGTCTCGAATGTCTTGAATGTTTTAATAAATTTAAACAATTTAAAAATTGTTTCTTTTATTTTTTTTAAATTAAAGCGAAAATACATTTGACGAAAATAAAAATTTACTTGATTTTAAGAAATGAGATTTAAACAAAAAAAAATATATTTAATTTCAAGAAATGACGTTTAAATCAAAGAAACTTCTTTAACGGCGTATAGCAACGCTCCAATTTCTTTAATTCAAACAAATGTTTTTTTAATCATAAAAATCGAGAATTATCAAATTTTAAGACCTATCAAGACTTTCAAGAGAATATATTATAATATATATATATTAGGTCAATCGGAAAGTTCCGTCCATCTAGCGGCGAATAGCTCTAGCTAGAACTGTCGATAATTCTTATGTCTAAACCAAGCTTAATTTTTCAGTTTTACCATCTGTCAATAAAATTCAGTATGTAAAAGTATACGTTTGCATCAATAACATTGCTTTTTACTGCATCGAAAATGTCAACATTTGAGACAAATAAGCGTCATTTGCGCGAAGTATTAATCTTTTGCTTTAAATGGAAGAAAACTGCAGCTGAAGCTCATCGAATGCTTGGAAAAGTTTATGGTGATAATGCTCCTTCCGATAAAACATGCAGAGAATGGTTTCGACGCTTTAAAAGTGGTGATTTTGATGTGGAGGACAAAGAGCGTTCTGGACGGCCAAGAGCATTTGAAGACGAAGAATTACAGGTATTGGTGGATGAAGACCCATGTCAAACGCAAAAACAATTTGCAGAAACATTAAATTGTGCTCAATCTGTTATTTCCGATCGTTTGAAAGCCTTAGGAAAGGTCTATAAGGAAGGAAAATGGGTCTCATATAAACTGAAGCCAAGAGACATTGAAAGGCGAAAAATCATCTGCGAAATTCTGCTTGCAACAAAGAAAGGGGTTTTTACACCGAATTGTGACTGGCGATGAAAAGTGATCTATTTCGATAACCTCGAATGCCAAAAAACCATTTGCGATCCAGACCAACCATTGACATTGATGCCAAAGCGGAATATCCATGGAAAGAATCTCTGTAGCAATGCTCTGTATTTAGTGGAATCAGAAGAGTGTAGTGTACCACGAGCTGTTGAAATTTGGTCAAACATTCAACAGGGGATCTCTATCAAGAACAAATTATCCGTTTGAGCCGAGCATTGCACGAAAAACGATCAGAATATGAAACGAGACAGCATAAAGTGATTTTACTTCATGACAACGCTCGGCCTCATGTCACAAAACTTGTCAAGGAAACGTTAGAAACACTTCGCTGGGAAGTCCTATCTCATGCGGCTTATTCAGACTGTGCACCTTCCTATCACTTGTTTCGATCGATGACATACGCACTTGCAGAGGAACACTTCAATTCTTATGAAGACGTCGAAAAATGGGTCTCTGAGTGGATAGCCTCCAAAGATGAGTCATTCTTTCGCCGCGAAATTCGCTTACTACCCGAAAGATGGGAAAAAATCATCGCTAACGATGGACAATATTTTGATTGAAGTACATTTTCATTTTGTTTTTTTAAATAAAATCACTTTTTGCAAAAAAACGTATGGAACTTTCAGATTGACCTAATATATTAGGAGTATAAATAAGTTTCCGCCGTTTTTTATGACGAATAAATTTCCGCCGTTTTTAGACGTAGAACTCGCGCGCGGTCGAAGTTTTACACTGTTTACATCGTGCGTGGACAATAATCTTTTATTTCTCACCAGTGCAAAAGGTATGTTCAACACACGGAATAATCGTGCACACTGATTTCTACCCACTGCTTTCGTTCGTCGTCTCGTTATCAGCAGAGGCATCTCGTGTAGCTTCTACATTTTCGTTTTTGCTACGTACGTCTTTCTGCCTTCGCGTTTCTTGGATAAATTGTATCGCCATAATGTCTCTCTGTACATTTTCCACCTCTCGCTTTCGTCACGAGGCCAACCGGAATTAAGAATACGACTCATCTCCGCATCCAGTCATTTTAGATGAGTTCCCGGGGTTTGCGTTGTGTTATTAGTGCTCGAGGTGTTCCGAATTTTGCGGTATTGTTATTTCTTTTGACTCTCCGTCAACGAATGATGTCGAATTCTGATATCGCATTCTCTCCAGATTTTCCGTCGAAATTAAAATCATTTTTTAGTCCTTTCCATAACGTTTTATTCCTACTATTTCGTTCCTTCGATAATTAGTGATAATAAGATCGATAATATAGGTCCGATAATATAACATAAAAATCCGCCTCGCAGCGCCAACAGCTTTCTTTTATCCTTCCAATTACTACGTTGTGCGATGCAGTCTTTATATTTGGTTAACCGATTTTTTCACAACGTTTGAGTGAGACGTTTCCTTTGAGTGTATTAAAGACACATTCATAGAAATTATAATATATATATATAGAGTTTCGAATAATATTAGAAATGTTTCGAAACAAAGCAATGATTAAATGATTGAAAATTTGCAAGAGACATAGTTGAATACCCATCACTAGGCGCACAACTTTCCACGCGAAGCGAGTTTTACTCTATCTCTCCTCTGCTTCAGAGACGCGCAATTTCCACGCGAAGCAACTTTCAATCCACCTCCTCCCTGCTTCAGGGACGCCTGATTTTCCATGCAAAGCGTGGTGTATCACCACCTCCTCTGTCAAGGGAAAATACTGCTGAAATATGTACCTTGTGTTTGAAAATTACGTACTATTTATAGAAATTGTTCATAATTTTTTAATGAATAAAGAGCGATGGAAAAGCTCAGTGACCTTGATCTCCTTGAAGGTTAAAGTCAAAGTCAAGATCGATTGGAGGTCATTTGAGGCTAACTATGTAAAGAGAGTTTTACTTAATTTTTTGAATTATTTAAAGTTGGTAAATTATATTGCTTAAAGTTCGCACGTTGAGATGTGATAGATAAATGCCAACGAAAAATACCATCCTAATCATAATTATAATTGCTTATTTTAAAAAATTATTAATTTTACTTATTTTTTGTTAAAATAACTATATATTTTCTTTACATCAATTGATTTATCTCATTATTCTGTAAAAATAATAAAGTTTTTTTAATCGTAGAAGTATTAATGATTAAAATATTAATAGTTTTTATAGGAGATATTTAATATTTTATTTCAATATGTGATAGAATAGAATATAAATATTTCATAAATTATTGATTTTTTGGCATCTCTACTTAAAAGTTGCTCAGTTATTAACGAAAAAGAATGGTAATCTTGATTGTCTTTGAGAAGACGTCCTTCAAGATCAAGTCGAGATTATTTTTTTAATGAACTTAGAAAGCTTACCCATACAGCACAGAAAAATTGCAAAAGGATTGCAGATACCTATATCTCATTGCAATGTTGTCATATTGCAAATAAATTGTGCAATGTATTTGCAACATTGTTACAATGTCATAACATCATAAAAATGTCCGCCTTCAGTAAGATTGCGCTATAACGTCGTAGCAATGTTGTGCAATGTATTTGCAACTATTATTAAAAATAGTTTTTTTATTATTACTGAATATAATTTGAACTACAACAATTTGTGACATAAATAAAAAAAATGCAGAAAAAGAACTAATCAATATATATTTTATATTATACATAATTTTATTTTTTTAGTGTTTAATGTAACGTCAATTTAGGATTCTCTCCAAACACTCAAACACATGAAAATATATTTCTTGAGATCAATTCTAAGGTAAACTGTTTATAGAAAGACGTTCATCACTATAAAATGCGTAATATGAATACAAACTTACCTTTTTAAGAAAGGCGGTAAGAATATATACGTATTTCTCGAATAAAACCTAAGTGTTTAACCTTATAATAATAGTAATTTTTTCTTCTTCAAGGATATTCTTATTGAAGATCTTCTTATTCCAATGTTATGTATCATTCGTATGAAAGATTTGATATCAACAGTTGGCACTAAGTTAAATCCCATACCAACCATACCAAATTAAATAAAGAATATAATCCAAGTGATACTATTTTTCATTTTTACACAATAAAATCTAAGTATACACGCGCGCGCGCGCACACACACGCACGCGCGCGCGTATCAAAGATTATCGCGTAGATAAATTTATATTAAGATTTCGCATAAATTTAAATAAGCGTAACTCCACGAAAATGTCTCCATTTAAAGGTTTTTTTCCCATTTTCAAGAGTAAAGTCTGTACTTTGCGAAGCTTTCAATAGATTTTGAATCTATCCTTGATCCTGACATCTTTTCAAAAATAAAGATATGTTTTTTTTTTAAGAAATTTGCATAGTTTGACACCCTCTCTACGGGGTCATGATAATCGTTGTAAAGTATGGACTTTTCTCTTACAAATTAAAAAAAAATTAAACTTTATACGATATTTTTTTGAGAAGATGCAGTGTATCAAACTTACCTATGCATTTTATTCAATTATCGCCAGCATTAGCGTTACCCGATGCGCACTACAGGGAAGTTGTTGATTTGAGTTTGCTGCGCGTATGCGCGCGCGCGCGCGTGCGTGTATGTGTGTGAGGGGTATGTGAAGGTATATTTCCTCCTTTTTTAAAATTGTGAAGGTATATTTCTGCTTCGTCTTCGGATGAGCTCTTGTAAACATACACTCGTGCAAGCTCTAATTAAAGCCTGAGGAATTTCATCATATTCAATGCAATGTTGCTTCCAATAAGGAGTTTGCATGAAAAAAATAATACATTTTTTTTTTATTATGAAAATATACATTATTATAAATTTATATATAATTAAATTTGTAATTTTTAACAATAGGTAGATACTAAAAAACTAAAATAAAGTTTAATAATATTTGAAATTTGAGAAAACAATTTTGATTAGCTACCAAGTGACGTTACACTGCAATAAATCGTCTGCAATCATCTGTTTACACTGATAGGCTAAATCTTAAAATTCTCTTCTTAAAATCTCTTTATAAATTAAGAATATTAAAATAAAATGTCAAACTAACTGGATCCAGGATTCATTAAAGTTGATTCAACCAATTTACCATAAATAACTGTATTTATGGTTTGGGAGTATATTGTTAGTGATGAGTGATATGAAGTTCGAGGGATAAAACTAACTTTGTAAGTATACTTTTATTATTACAGTGGTAATTTTTTTTCAATTTTATTTTAAGTAACATGAATAAATATTATAATTAATATCTATCATAGATCATCAAAAGAAAAGTACACTGACTATAGCGGAGTATAACCTATAGGTTTTGTTAGCGTCAAACACTAGGTTCTATTAGTATAGTAAAAGAAAAAATCTGCTCTGAACACAGAGTTCGACAAAAACATTATACTGTAATTTGTATTGTCGACGAAGAAAAAGAAATAGTTCAACGCGTAGAATGTCTGAATGTGTAGCATCAGAAGGTTAAAATATTTGACAGCAATAGTTTAAAAAACAACTAAATTTTTATTTCATAAAAATAATAATTCAATAAACAGTCGTTTAAATATCCTTATAAAACAGTCATTTGCAACTTTAAAAATACAAAGTAAAAATAAATCCAAGATAAAGTTTATATATATATATATAGTAATATTTGTAATAATATAAATATATAAGTTTCTATAAATAAATTGAATTTAATTATAATAGAATGTAAGCATGGTATAGCATTCTATTATAATTAATGCATTCTTAATGTAGATTAATAGACCATATGAGTCTGCGTCTCCAACTGAAATTGAATATTATAGAGAAAATCAGCTTTGTCTAATGTTATAATTTCAAAAAATTTATTACAACTAATGAGATGACAATAAATTTTGAATCTACGACTGAATATTTAGGTGACAATAATTTTAGGTGACTCTAATTTTATAAAGTAATCAAACAAGCCAAAGCAAAACAATTAGATAATTAGTTGTTAAAACATTATTAGACATAAAGAGGAAAGAACAGTTTATACATTATCAACTTATCAGTTAATATTTAACTTTTGTACTAAAAAATATTCATTACCAGTTGATAATTTCATAACGTTTGCAAAAGAAAAAATGTTTTAAAATTAAAAAAGCAAGTTATATTAATAAATTCTATTAATTTATGAATTATAATTTTAAAATAATTTTAGATGTAGAATAATTTTACAAATTCCCAAAATACCTTTACATTTGACATTCCAATGTTTTAGCATGCGTTTTAGATTATGTTGGTTATTTTTATATGAACACGATTAATATTTTTATAATTGTTATAATTAAAGAACATAAAAAACATATTTTATATAATACGTATATCAAAATGATCTTCACAACAAAAATAATTCCATTTTCCTGATTCATCAACACGATGTACACTTTTAAACCTCGTTTTTTCTTACATTTTCAGCTTGAGGCATATAAGAAATTTTTTCTTATGTTTTGTTGTGCTTTTATAGGTACAAAACAACGCGTTTTGTACGTGTTTTCTTTGCTCATTTTTAAAATAAATTAGTTTCTTATTGAATAATTGTGGTTTCGTTGTTGCAGTATGATGTCACCGCACGTTCGGGAGGGCTCACATCCGGACTGTCTTCGGCATTTCAAATAATGCAATTTTTATTATTTATTTTCTTGCACAATTTGTGTTGAAAAATTATTAAAAATTGCATTTAAAGATATATATACAGGGTATATATATATCTTTAAATGCATAAAGATATATATACATCAGGTATTTGAGGACACACACATGTGCCTGCCAAGTTTTCGCAGCAAGTTTTTTTCTTTTTTTTTCTTTTCAGATCATAAATGGAGGACAATAAGTTGACTCATAAAATGAAAAGATATGCTGTTATCGTCGCTATACACGCGAATCACAGCGATCTTGAAATCTCCCAATTTTTGAAAGTCGCCCGATCGTTTGTTCACAAAGTTCGTTGAGAGTTAGAAGTATCTGATGACAATGTAGAAAGTGTTGCCAAGCGCAAAAAACATGAGGCATGTTCAGACAGAGTTAGAACATCACTTTGTGCAGCAAGTCCAGGGCATTATTGATGAAGACCCTTCAAAGTCCATAAAGGCCATATCGAGAGACCTTCAAGTTTCTGAGTGCACAATCCGTCGTATTGTCCATGAAGATATCTGGTACAAGTCCTACGTGATGCGCAAAGGTCAGTTTATGTCGGCACAAACTCGAGAACAGCGATTCATCCGGGCACAACGACTTTTAAATAAGTTAAAACATTCTGAAATCCCGGATATGTTCTGGTTTTATTCTGACAAAAAAAATTTTGACCAAGATCAAAAAATAAACCGACAAAATGATAGGTGGCTATATGCGGATCCTTCAGATGTTCCTCATGTTATGCACACAAGTTTCCGGCAACTGTCATGGTTTTGGAAGTGGTGAGCAATGAAGGACATGTCATGCCACCCCACTTCTTTCCTCAAAGACTTCGGGTGAATGCTGCTGCCTACATGAGGTTTTGGAAGCAGTTGTGAAACCCTGGATAGATAGCGTGCGTGGTGAGAGGCCATACGTATTCCAACAGGACTCTGCTTTTTCACACAAAGCCATGACAACGCAAAATTGGATGTCCGAGAATCTGCATAATCACATAACCCCAAACATGTGGCCACTTAGCCCGGATCTTAATCCTTTGGATTACTACGTATGGGGCGTTGTTGAACGGGAGACCAATAAACATCCCCATATCACGCCTGATTCCCTAAGAGCAGCTATTAGAAGCAGAGAATTGAAGCTGTTATTGCTGCTGAAGGCGATTTTATCGATTAGCTTAGACTACGAGTCACTTAGTTTGCTGTAAAAATTTCATTACAATACAATAAGTTTTCTAAGAAATATACAAATTTTAAAGTCAATATGTCCTCATATATCTGACTCACCCTGTACATAAATTATAAAATGCAATATTTTTAAAAAATTATGCAAACTCCCCAGTGCTACAGATTTGTTAGCTGTTCCTCTAATCTTCGTAATCTTCCTCCTATCATATCCCAAACATGTTTAATTCAAATCCGCGCTCATTGGAGGATGTGGTAGCATCTCGATGTTTTATCCTGTTATAGGACAATGCTCGCCCACATACGCTCGCCAGAATTGCAATTAACTTCTTCGAAGAAAATAACATCGAGATGCTACGACATTCACCAGTGAGATTTGAATCCTATTGCACATGTATGGAATATGATGAGAAGAAGACTACGAAGATTAGAAGAATCGCTCACAAATCTGCGGCAATTGGAAGCAGCATTGCATCGAATATGGTGGGAAATTCCTCAGACTTTAATTAGAGATTAAAGCTTGCATGAGTGCACGTTTACAAGAGGTCATCCGAAGACGAGGCGGAAATATATTTATTATACAATTTTAAAGAAATATATTCTCATATACCTCCATCCTCCCGCTATACACACAAAAAATCAGACCAGCAATTTCCTCATGATGCTCGTAATGCTAATGCTGGCGGTAATTGAATAAAATGCATAAGTTAGTAATCAGTAAAATAATATAAGTTTGATATACCATATCTCCTCAAAAAAAATCGTACAAAGCTTAATTTTTTTTTAATTTGTACGAGAAAAGTCCATACTTAACAACTTACTAGAAAAATTTACTCTACCCCGTAAAGTGCGTCAAACTATGCAAATTTCTTAAAAAAACACGTCTTTATTTTTGAAAAGATGATCAAGGATAGATGCAAAATCCATTGAAAGTTTCAGTAAAGTACAGACTTTAAAAATGAAAAAAAAAAACTTTTAAATACTACTATTTTTCGCGGAGCGACGCTTATTTAAATTTATACGAAATTTTGTTATAAATTTACCTATGTGATAATTTTGTTGACGAGTATATATATATATATATATGGATTCCTATTGAAGGATTGGTAAAACTGCAGAAAAAGCAAGCACTAATGACCTTGACCTTGACATATGTTGTCAAGACCATGAGCTTGAGTGAGATCTCTAACAGATTTTAGCCCCATCGCTCGTTATTCATTAAAAAGTTTGAAAAATTATTTCTTTTCTACTATTTACATAAAACAGAAATTTTCTGCTTTAAAATATATTTTCCAACTTTCCACGCGAAGCGATTCTCTCACTACCTCCCTCCCTACTTAGAGGCGCGCGACTTACATGCGAAGCGACTCCCACTCCACTTCCTCTCTTTGCTTCAGGAGTGCACGACTTTCACGCGAAGTAACTTGGCGAAATGGGGTGAAACTCGTTTCACATGGAAAGTTGTGTGTCCCTTGCAGGAGAAGAGATCGGTTGGGAGTCACTTCGTGGAAGTCGTCGACAAAATGTCGACAAAATATTTTTCGGCAGAGATAATATTTTTCGCAATAAGAATTAATTATTTACAGATTTTAATATGTCATTCAACATTATTATGATCGTTTCGAAGATACGAAAAAGTATCAAAAATTTGTTAAATGGCTAGTCAATTTAACTCGTAATATTACTGCGGTAGTAGAGTTAGCGTTTCAAGACCGAAAAATTATTTCGGTGCGCGTTTCAAAGAACTATATACGTAGTATAAATTCACACAGAATCATACAAGCATTAGATTGTTGAGATAAATCACAGAAATATCACTGCAATATTAATAAGTAATGATCATCAATGTAATAACTATTATATAAACTAAAAAAAGTTATAATAGATATAAATTTAAAATCATTCATATTTTTTTTCCATTTGAAATTCCATATATAATAATATTATTCCATAATAATAATATTAAAAAAATATAATATTAAAAAATAAGGTAAATATGTAGTTTAGGAGAGACTCCCCCTCCCAATGATCTTGATTTTGACATATGTTGTCAAGGTTATGACCCTGAGTGACCTTGAGAAAGTTTTAACCATCGGACGTCACTCGTTACAAAGTTATGTACAAAAGAAGTTTAAGAAATAACGTCACATTTTTATATAAATTGAAAATGTTGACTCCTACTTCACCTCAGCTCTCTACTTGGAGGCACATGATTTTCACCTGAAACGACTTTCACCTCATCTCCCTTCCTGCTTAGGGGACTGCGCACGACTTTCACCTGAAGTGACTCCCTTCTGCTTGGAGGCGCACGATTTTCATCTAAAATGATCTATCTCACGAAGTCACGCGCCCCCAAGCAGGGGGGGAGGCGGGGTGGGAGTCGATTCAGGTGAAAGTCGTCCGTCCCCAAGCAGGGGGGAGGTGGGGTGGGAGGCGCTTCGCGTGGAAAGTTGTAAAATATATTTTAAAGCAGAAAATTTCTGTTTTATATGGTGGAAAAGAGATATCATATACATTATTTCTTAAACTTCTTTTATTTATAACTTTTTAACGAGTGACATCCGACGTTAAAACTTTCTCAAGGTCACTCATAACCTTGACAACATATGTAACTACATATTTACCAATAATAATTTAATAATAAATAGGCTCACACGAAATGAATCATAACTATAATAAGAAAGCCTTTTGGAGTCGACTCAGGGTCTTATTGCGCGATGTTAATATTAACAATTCAATACGATTTATTTAATACAATATACCTATATATGTCTAATATATATATGTCGATCCATTTTGTGATCCTTCTCAATATTATAGTTTTGAACAATTGTGTTGTGCGGTGAAATATTGATCGAGGTACACCATTAAATTGCCTAATTTACTACGCAAAATTACAGATTATGTAGAAATTGAATGATAGATATAAACTTTCATAGGACTTACATGATGTAGTTGATTGTGTTGACAGTACATGACGGAGATCTTCTGACAGTGAAGATCTTACAATGTAACCGGTTGGAAACAAACATAAACTAACTAGAATAAAGAAGAGATGAAAGTGTCAAGTCACGAAAATAGAGTTGAGTACAGCGGGTTCAACAATTCCGTGTTGTTCTGTAAACTGATACTATTTTTTCATAAATATCATTTCCGATATCAGTCTTTTCTGTAAATTTTGTTCTTTATCGAGAATTTTTGTTTTCCCAATCAAACTCATGTCCTGAATCCAACCTATGTTCGGTAATCACGGAGTGTTGAGTAATGTTGAGTGTGTTCCAATTTATGTAATTTCGCTTATTCTCTTTAGTGTTCTGCCGGTTTGGCTGACATACGAAGAATCGCAATCCTTGCAATCGATTCTATATTGATATGTGATATTAACGGAAGTTTGTCTTTAAACACTCTTATAAATCTGCATAATTTGTTTAAACCCTTACAAGTCAAATGTATGGTTTGAATTTTGTTAAAAAAATGTTTGATTTTTTTTCTGATATATTTTTAATATAAGGGACTGTAAAATAATGTTTCCTTCCTGTGTTACTTCCTGTGTTCTTTACGTTGTCTAACGTCTGAATTATTAATTTATGCAAATTTCTTAAATGTAAACTATTACATACAGTAGAGAAAATTAATTTAAGTGGGTAACCATTATTAGGAAGATCCTAATGATGTTAAAATTTTTATAATGAAAAGTCGGATGTGATAAAATGAGTACTTGGTTAATTAAATTCATCATAACTCCCAGTTTTAGCTTAATGCTGTGATAAATAATTCAAGAAACGACCAGAGAACGTTGGTTTGCGATATAAGTCATGAATTAAAATATTATTATTTTATTAATGTGATCCAAGAAGTTCAACACATCACCTGCCTCCTCTAAAGTAAATGCTAATCTAAGATGAGTTGAAGATGTTACAAAGTTCTCCTACATAATTTTTATCGATTGCAAGAGCAATATCGTCAACGTATCGGATAAAAGGTTGAAGCAATTGTCGATATAAATAGGGAGTATGTCCCTATTTATATATTGTGTATCATTAAAGATAAAAAACGTTGTCTAAAACTAACTTTAAAGCCTTTATAAATTTATCTATAAGTATAATAATCTCTGTCTGTATAAATTGCCATCTGTTTTTTATGCCTTCAAATATCAAATCAATGTACGTTCATAAATAATAAAACTATATCTAATGATAATAATGTTTTATTGTCAGAAATGGGGATGTTCGAGATATTGAATTGTTATCAATAAGATGGTTGCTTTTGCCTACAAACCGATTGCCTACAGTATCATTTGCCTACATCACTTTTACCGATAGTTCGTTTGCACACAAAAATTATTGCCTACAGTTCGATTGCCTATATGCACACAAATAAAAATTTTAGAAATGAAATTACTTTTGCTTACATGTATTATTGTCTATAGCTCTATTGCCTACATGCACTTTTGCGCACAAATATAAAATTAAAGTTAAGTAAGAAAATAATTTATATTTTTAGGAAATCTGTGAACAGCGGGGTGTCAGTGTAGACAGTGTCCGCTTGGAATATTTTTCCAAAAAAATCTAACCCTAATCAACCCCCATTTTTTGGTGTAAGATGGCTCTCATTTCACGTGGAAGGTTGTGAGCTGTAGGCAACAATGTAAGCAATTGACCTGTAAGCAATAATACATGTAAGCAATCGAGCTGTAGGTAATAATAATGTAGGCAAAAGTAACGTTGTTTCTAAAATTTTTATTTGTGCACGATAATTTTGTGTGCAACCGAACTGTAGGCAAAAGTGATGCAGGCAAACGATACTGTAGGCCATCGATTTGTAGGCAAATGGGATCCCCCCGAATTGTTAATGTAATATATTATCATCGCTCAACAAGATCTTGAGTCGATTTTAAAAGGCTTTTTTATTATATTTATACTACAATAAAAAATATAATATTAAAAAAATAATATAGATTGTTAACACAATAACTGTGTATAATATTATTATAAATAATTATAATAGACTAAATATTACTTATAAAATTTTTACTTTTTACTTTCACTCTCCGAAAGTTCAAGCATGTCAGTGTCTCTTGATTCCTCCTTTTGAGAGTTCTTGATTTTTCTTTCTTCAATCTAACATTTTTATCTATTTGTGCAATAAAGCTATTCATTTATTGTAAGTGATAAACATTTTAAAACTACGCTTTCTTTTCTCGAACCTGACGTAGATATGTTGGCAAACCAAACTTCTATTTTTTAAATAATATAGTTCTCTTTTATGGCGCTAAATGGCATCTAAAATATTATTATAAATTTTGATTATTATCAATTCAGCTCGTAATTAATAGTCGTAATAGTACTGCCACAAGAATTAATATGATAAAATAAGCCCAACATGAACATAATAAGATATTAATGTATTTCAATACATGTTTAAAATTATCAGCGATTTCAACTTAACTCATCAGTCTTCTTCAACTCGATTCACTAATGACATAGTTTAAAAT
>NW_017304185.1:466081-498109 GCF_001594115.1 Trachymyrmex septentrionalis | reverse complement strand
GTTTCGTAACACTAATCGCAATTTTTGTTCGTTTCTCTCTCTCTCTCTCTCTTTCTGTATATGTGTGTATATATATATATACATATATATATATTATATATATATATATTATGTATAAAAACTAAAACTAATTACCAAAACATATTTTAAGGCATGTAATACATCAATTATTAAAAAAAACTTGTATCGTTAATTAATTTTAAACATATATTGAAATACATTAATATATCTTGTTATGTTCAAATCTATTTTACTATATTTAATTCTTGTAATATTTTTCGCAATAAATTTATTAACAGTTTCAACATATTAACATCTTTATAATATGATGCTTAATGGTAGCATCAAATCATTAAAATTGCTTGTCAATTTAATTCGTAATTACTAGAGCAGTTTTAATTGTGTTTATAGTCCGGGAAAATAATTCGGCGCGCAGTTCAAAAAAAGATTATAATGGTATATATGCAAGTACATATGTAGTGTCTATTAGTAATTCAAAATTGAATTATTTAAAGCAATGAAGATCCAGCTTCGACCGTAATAGGCATTTTAAATTTCTAGTTTTAATTCTTGTGTTTTTACTATTATGAGTATTAAATTTTATTTCGAATTCCCTTTAAATAGAATATCAATCTAAATTTATTCCAGGCGTCTAAGGCAGGGCCTACACTACATCACCTTATTGATGAGTCTAGTAGTGTGGGACCGAGACGAAACGCCGCGGCCGACCAAAAAGCTTCGAGTCAAGCCTCCTTAGTGGACATGAATATCATTTTCGTAGAGACCGATTTACACTATGATTAATTGTTACGAAAATGAAGTCAAAAGGATAGTTATTTTTTAACAATATATTTATTATATTAATGAAGTTTTTTTTTGTAAAATTTGGGATGGGATAATTTGATTATTTTCCATACTAAAAATTATGCCTTTTTTATGACTAATAGGATGAAAATTTAAATATCTACTTGAAAAGGAAGGTTTATAGTACAAATCAAAAGTAATCGCCTCTCTGTCTCTTTTTTTATATTGTACATCTAGAAAACTGACTGTTGTTCTTTTCTATCTCCATTGTAAACTATTGGGAGTATAAATAAGTTTCCGCCGTTTGACAAACAATGGCGCTACCAGTATGTTATAGTTAAAATTGTCAGTTGTAAAACGTCATATCGTAAAGTTGGACATCTGGCAAGAACATAACCTTGAAATATTAGTGATTTTGCATCAGCATCTTATATCTTTTTTCGTGCGAAAATGTCGAGTTTTGAGCCGAATAAGCATCATTTGCGGGAGCTTTTGATTTACTTCTTTAATTTGAAGAAATCTGCAGCTGAGGCGCATCGATTGCTTGTAGAAGCATATGGTGAGGCTGTCTTAAGTGAGAGAAGTTGCCGTGAGTGGTTTCAAAAGTTTAAGAACGGTGAATTTGACGTCGAAGACAAAGAACGTAGCGGAAGGCCGAAAGTGTACGAAGACGCGGAATTGGAAGCATTATTGGATGAAGATTCGTGCCAAACGCAAGAAGCACTTGCACTTACATTAGGAATGACTCAACCAGCAATTTCACATCGCTTAAAATTGGGATTGATTCAAAAGCAAGGAAATTGGGTTCCATATGAACTGAAGCCGAGAAACGTTGAACGCCGATTTTTCACATGTGAAATGCTGCTTGCCAGTCATAAACGAAAGGGTTTTTTGCACCGTGTAGTCATTGGTGATGAAAAATGGATTCACTACGATAACCCAAAGAAAAAGAAATCATGGGGACCACCTGACCATGCTTCAACATCGACAGCCAAGCCGAACATTCATGGGAAAAAGCTCATGTTGTGTATTTGGTGGGATCAGCTAGGTGTCGTTTATTATGAGTTGCTCAAACCGAACGAAACCATTACCGGGGCTCTCTACCGAACACAATTGATGAGATTGAGCCGAGCACTCAAGGAAAAACGCGCCCACTACTACTCCAGACACGACAAAGTTATTCTTCTGCATGATAATGCTCGTCCACATGTTGCGGCGACGGTCAAAACCTACCTGGAAACACTCAATTGGGAAGTTTTACCCCACCCGCCGTATTCACCAGACATTGCTCCTTCTGATTACTACCTGTTTCGATCGATGGCGCATGGCCTGTCTGAGCAACACTTCACATCATATGAAGATACCAAAAATTGGGTCGATTCGTGGATAGCTTCAAAAGATGACGCGGTATCCGTATGCTGCCAGAAAGATGGGAAAAAGTAGTGGCTAGCGATGGACAATACTTCGAATAAAACATTAGGTACCGTTTTTTCACAATAGATGATAAAATTTTTGATAAAAAACGGCGGAAATTTATTTATACTCCAATATATGCGTTCATGTAATGAGTTGAAAGTATCCAAAATGTAATCCAACATGTTTTTTCCGGAGCTGACAGTAAGATGTCATCGACATATCTTATGTAAAAGAGAAGAAATTGGAAGGATAAAAGATTTAATGCTAAGATTTCTATATCTTGCATTACTAAGTCAGTTATTATCGGTGATAATAGAGATCCCATAGGGGTATCGTATACCTGCTTATAACAAATATTGTTGAACATGAAGTAAGTAGAGCCTAATATCATGTTGATTGCAATTAAAAATTCTTCAAAAGAAATATTCGTATTCCTTTCCATTAACCATGTTCCCCTTCCACTACATATTCTTCAACATAATATCTTTGTCTCTTGTCTGTAATCATTGTTTGTTAAATCGTTTGAAAATAACATACTTGATATAATTATTCTGTTTTAATATCTCAGTGATTGTGAATTTATTGCAATTTGGAAATACTGGTCAATTAAAAGTACAAATAATTTACATTTAGATTGGTTTAAATTATGCAATATGGTCAAATTATATAATATTAGTCAATGGTTATTTTAATTTAGATAGACTAAGAATGCTTTTAATCTTGAAATTGCAATGGGTGAATTTGAATTGCGTTAATATCTGCAACAATAGGAAATCGAAGGATGGAGAAGGAAGGACAATATTAGGAATATGGACATAAAATATTCGAGGAGGAATAGTAAAATCGCCTAACATAGCAAAAATTTCGAATAGGAATATATGATAGAACTGTTATATCGATGTCGATTAAATCACAAGTTTGTTTAGTTTTATTAAATTGTACACTGAAGATGATCCGATAGAAGTTGAAACGTATGATTATATTTTTATATGTCTTTATATACTTCTAATTTAATCATTAAATATTAGATTTCCAACACTCGTCATCTAGTTGCGACTCGTAGCCTTTGATTACCAAATAATATTCGTATTGTTTGAAATCAAATGCTATCTCTTAGTAATGCTTTTCACTGCTAATTGTAAGTCTATCGGGACATTAGTAAAGAGTGAAACAACATGTAATCAAACTAATCGATGATCCGATTCTAATTTGCAACCATTGAGTTAGTTAATTGTTGTTTTTTACATGACTAAAGCCTTCTAGAATACTTATGCTAATGATTTTATGAAGATACCATGAAAATTTATGTAGTGGACTATTAACTGAAGAAATTATTATTCTTAAAGGCATATTAGGTTTATGCACTTTAGGAAGTCCATATGCTCTAGGCTATAGGTGAAGTACCATCTGTGGTTAATAAGTTTTTATAAGTTGTTCCATTGATGTAATCCCTATCCTTCCAACGTATTAAGAGTGAATGTAAATCACTAGTTAGTTTTTTAATTGGATTTTTTGTACATACTTCGTATGTTGAATTATCTGTCATGTCCATTCTAGAGATATATTCAACTCTGTTCAGCGCTACAATTATATTATCTTTATCTGCTCTAGTGAAAAGAATGTCCGAATGTTCTCTAACAAAAAGATTCGTAGCTTTTAACCATTCCATAACCATGCAATCTGTGTGACATAGTGAACGAAAAGAAACACTGATTAATATTATTAATTTTTGTCCTTTAAAATTTGTACACTGAAGATGACCCAACGTGAAGGATCGAAATGTTTGTTTATATTAAATAATTTTAGTTTATAACAGTAACAAATAATATTATAAGCAAGAACAACCAGCTTGGCTCACTAGCTCTTTATTATTTATACTGAACAATATAACATTTATTTACTATAATTTTATTATAAATTTATCTAAAATATGCATTTATATAGAACTAAATTATAAAATAGTTTCGTTTTCTGCTTCCCAAGATAGTTATCCAGTGAGAAATGACAATAAAATCGATGTCGATTCGATATCGATCCATTATTTATCATTTCTTACTGAGTATAGAGTGTGTCGAATTGCCACTACGAATGCTTCGAAATATTTGATTAACCAATCGGAAGAAGAAATTTTACTAATTGACCAATCAAGAAATGCTTCGAAGCATTCATAGCGGCAACTCGATCGCACCCATAGTTACATGATAAAGAATTAGGCTTATTATTTTGTGTTTACAACTTCGTCAACATTTCTTCCTCCTCGATAGTATAAACTAGTCACTTGTAATAATTATTAAATATTAAGCAATACGCACATTTTATATCATTTTATTTATAATCAACAATAAATATAAGTATATATTTATGATAGAATAATGAACCACCACCATTCAGGCCATGTTCATATATTACTGCCAGTTGACTATCAGTACTGCAAATTTGTAGTATACAAAACGGGAACTATAAATTTTCAGTACTAATAATCAACAGATGATAATATATATTGGGTATGTGAATATGACTCCGCCTTTTTTTGTGAAAATAAAACACATTTGCTTGTTTAGAAAATGAAATAATTATTTATTCAAAGTATGCTCCATCTGTAGCTACAACCTTCGCCCATCTTTCAGGTAATTTACGGTTTTCTTGCATGAAGAAGTCCTGATCTTTTGAGGCAATCCAATTATCAAGCCAAATTTTGATGCTTTCGTAAGAAGTAAATCGCTCTCCTGTAAGATCTGACTGCATCGTCCGGAATAAGTAGTAATTTAAAGGAGCTATGTCTGGCGAATATAGCCGGTGAGGTAGCACTACCCAGTCCTGTCCATTTAAATATGTTTTCACGACTTTTGCAGTATGCGGTCTGGCATTGTCATGTTGAAAAATTAATTTACTATGCCTATTCACCCATTCTGGTCGTTTTTCTTCTATAGCTACCTTCAAACGCATTAGTTGTCGTCGGTAAACATCGCCAGTGATAGTATCAGACGGTTTCAGCAACTCATAGTGCACAACACCTTTCTGATCCTACCAAATACAGAGCATAACCCTGGCACAATGAATGTTTTTCTTTGGCTGTAATGGGCCGGCTTCACCCAGGCTTTTTTGCGTTTTGGATTCTCATAATATATCCATTTTTCATCTCCAGTAATTGTTCGATGCAAAAAACCTTTTCTTTCTTGTCTTTGAAGCAGCATTTCACAAATGGTTTTTTGACGTTCGATATCTCTGTCTTTTAATTCATGTGGAACCCAGTTACTAGCTTTTTGAACCATTCCTATTGCTCGCAAACGTTTTGCAACAGTTGATCGATCGACATTTAATGTTGCCAATTCTGATTGTGTTTGACAACAATCTTCAGCCAATGATTCTTCCAATTCAGCGTCTTCAAATTTTTGGGTGGTTTTCCATGTTCTTTGTCCTCAATGTCAAAATCATCGTTTTTAAACCGTCGAATTTTTCATCGAATCATTCTTTGCAAGTTGTATTTGATGGAGCATGCTCACCGTAAATATCCACAAACAAATGATAAGTTTCCGCTGCACTTTTCTTAGTGCAATAAAACTTCCCGCAAATGATGTTTATTTGGAATAAAACCCGACATTTTCAATGCGATAAAAATACTTATTGTTTACGCTTCAACCGTATGTCACACATACGACTTGCGTTTGACAGCTGACAAAATACTATCGAATACAAGTATTGACATTTTAATGTACACGCGTAAGCAGTGACACTAGCGAACCTATTGGAAAGGGCGGAGTCATATTCACACACCCAATATGTATGTATAGTCACATATACAGGATGTCCCAAAAAGATCGGGACACCTGAATATCTCGGAAAATATAAGTTTTACAGAAAAGTGTTTCAGATAAAAGTTGCAGTTCAAAAAGATCTATTTACTGATCTTATCAGGTTGACCTTGGATTGCCAAGGTCAGATCAAAGTCACATCAATTTTTTTAAATGGGACTCTCTACTTTTGATTCCAGAATCTAATAGCTGGTGTTAAACGCTTTTCAAAACGCTACAATAAAGTTATTTTTCATAAAATACTTTTCGAGATATAAGGCTTAAAAGTTACAGTACCGCCGGTATTAGCATTACGCAAGATGTCTGACGGCTAAAACCTCTTGAATGTTGTTGAGGACCATGTTATTCTGGATAAGATTTGTTAAGATCAAGGTTTTGGTGATTGTTTCTCTTATTTTCGTTTTTGCATTGAAAATTCATTTTTATATAAAAATGAAAATAAGAGAAACAATTTCCAGTGACCTTGATCTTAACAAATGTTATCCAGGACATGATCCTGAACAACAGTTATTTTAGCAGCTATCTGTTTAATTTATTTGTTTCTTCAAAACTTAATTTTGTCCTTTATTTATTTTATTCCAATATTGTCCTTTATTCTCCTTTATTTTTTATATTACGAAATTCTTTTCTAACTAGTTCTAATGTCTATATAATATTATATTAATGAACAAATTTTTACAGAAAATAATTTAGCTTTTTTTATATAAATATAATTTGTTTTTAATTATATTTTTTAATTTCCTAAATTAAATTTATTCCATTTTGTTCTTTATTTATTTTATTTCAATATTGTCCTTTATTCTTCTTTATTTAGCCATTACAGGAAATTCTTTTCTAACTAGTGTTCCAATGCTTAATATTATATTAATGAGCAAATTATTACGGAAAATATTTTACAGTTTCATGCATATAAATACAATTTGTTTTTGTTAATTATATTTCTTAATTTTCTAAATTAAATTTATTCAAATTAGAGTTGTTTTCATTTTTTATTATTTCGAACTTTTTATTTCAGATCAAGAGTTTGTTCCAATACAGTCAAATCAGTTTCAAACTATCAAAACATTATGCATTATCTCAGTTTAATTATGCTATGCAATAAAATTTTATAATGCATAGATTCTTGATAGTCACGAACTGGGTATCGATTATGTAATTTTTTCTCTAGAGTGGAAACGTGAAAAGTAAAAATTTTTATGTATGTATATACGTTTACATATACATATACATACACATATATACGAAAAAATTTTTCACATTTCCGCTCTAGAGAAAAAGTTACATGATCAATATCCTGAGAAGATTGTGTATTTTGAAATGAGATGAAAATTACAAAAGTGAGAATTTACTAAGTGTTGATCAATTGAATTATGAATATTCTAGTAAATTTGCTCACTTTTGTAATTTTTATTTCATTTCGAGATATACAATCGACCCCCTGGGGTCCTATATGTTTTAAAACATGTAGGAACAAAAAACCTTAAAATTTTCAGATTTGTTCTTTATTTTTTTTTAAGAAAATATGATCACCGTAGCTATGTCAGCAGATTTGGCAGAAATCGAGTAGAGTTTGCTCGAAATCAGGTTCTGCTGTCAGGTTATGCAGGACTTTGGTTTCTGCTACCAATTTGCTGACAATGTCAGATAATACAAACTCTGGGCAATTTATTGTCTTTCTGCAATTAAAAATTTGTAGCAGACCCTGCTCAAAATCTGTTTCCATAGACTTTGCTATCAGGGTAGGAGGTTCAAATATAAAAGCATTAACAAACTTTACATTTAATTGTGTCCCAATGAAAATATAATTATTCAAACTTACCTTCTCAAAATAAAAAATAGCACTTTAATTTACAGTATAAACTCACGAATTTTAAACTACGTTAAATTTTGAAAATCATACGGTATTTAAAATCATATTAAAAAAAATTTTGATATACCTCGTAATAAATATCAATTGTCAAGAAAAATATTACGTCAGTTGTGGCGATAATTCACAACTTTGATATCTAAGGAGAAATTGAAAACCTTTTGCAAGAAATCATATTACAGAATTTTAAGTAGATTCCATATTACACCAGGAGTCTACCTTTTCCTTTAATCGATATGGATATTCATATAGATTAATTAATTCATATATATTAATTTTTCAGGATATGGTCAAGAAAGAGGCAGTTTAGTGACTAAACTGTACAACAATCACTGGCAGGCATTAGATATAATCTTATTGGAAAATATTCCGTGGTACTTGCTGGTTTATTTACATTCCATTACAATAACCTGTAATGAGCAACAAGTACATCCATGTAAGTAAACATAAAATAATAAATGTAAGATAAATGAAGTTGCCAAGAAATTTATTCGCTATGGAATGTGTATGATTTAGGCAATCAATAAAATTTATAAAAACCGTTTTATTATTATGAAAACTACAACATGATGAAATGTTAGTACATTTTTTATTATTACAGTGGCGCAACGTTATTTACCTGGAAGGGAGAGGAAAAGTCCATACTATTTAGAATTAATCCTGCGTCTGCCGCCGCATTCGGTAACGAAAATCACCATCGATATGGATTACTTATTCCTCAAATGGCAGGAATATCCGCCGGACGCTAATCATGGATTTTACATGGGACCAGCTATAATTACAGCATTATTGCCCATAGCTAGAAATTACACCGCTTTGCCGTTCGATGGAAGTACAATTACTTCAAGGTTCGTTTATTTAGCAATTGTTTTTTTGCTAAGCAACAACACAAATGAAAATGTTTTCTTGTATTATCATACAGATAGGCGACAATTGAAGTGATTATCGATTATTAAACTTACAGTTTTAACGCTTCGAGGGATGATTATCTAGTACAATTACGGACAGAGTCCTTGCTTATTAGTCTTCCGACTCCTGATTTCAGTATGCCTTATAACGTCATATGCCTTGCCTGTACAGCTGTTGCGTTAGCATTCGGTCCACTTCACAATATTTCCACGAAGAGACTAGTTTTGAAACGCATTGAAAAGGACTGGAAGGGTAAATTATTCTCCTTTTTTGTAGGAAAGCTATTCGGGGCAAAGAAAAAACAAGACTAAAAATTGTAAACGAACTGAATGTATTATAAACGCGCAAACTGTATCTCTCTTACGAATAAAAATATTCATGTACTTCTCTATGAATAATAAAGAATTTTAATAATAAACAGATGCAAAAATTTTTCTTAGTAATAAATCTCTGCAATTATTGCAGAAATTATGGAGAGACAAATTTATTTGTTTGAACTTCTCTTCTAGCAAAAAATACGCACCTGTATTCAAAACAAAACAAAATCATTTTTTAATCTTTATCCAATGCTATTGTAAAATTTTGTAATACTTGCCATAAGTATTAAATAGTGCATTTACATATCCTGTTCTGTATGTTTACATATTTCTATTTAAATTATCCATTTATATACATGAATCAAAACTTATGTTAATATTATAATAGATTATATTGTATAGTATTTTTCCGCAATAGTAGATTTCCGCAAGATAAATTGCATTCCTTGACTATCATATATATACCAAACTACCTAGAGGAAGTCTCCTATTCAGTTTAAAAGAATGTAATACAGTAATTAAGAGATAAAGTAACTTTGAATATTAAGGATGCAGTACTTTTAAATAAGCAATTAAAATTAATCATTTAATTCATATTTTTGCATACTTTGAAAGAATGTAACGATATATATCGCTCTGTTCACCATTATATTTTATATGCTATGCATATAAAAAAAAATTTTAATTGCTTATTATTTAAAACTGTCACGCGATATTCCAACATATTCTTTTACCTTTCCCTTATTACAATTCTTATTCTATCTCTTTCTCCCCCTTCCTCTTTCTCGCATTCGCGCTCACTCATTCACTTTTTCTCATATTCTTTTAAACATGATAAGAGAAATACCCTATATTCTGTAACTGAACGCAATCTGACTATTCATGTAATATAACTCAGTTTTTTATTTTTCGAAGTTTCGAAATCATAACAGTCTTATGATAATCTAACACAAAAATTCAACTATTGTAATAATCAGAATAAATATAAGAAATATAACACATGTACAAGTTGTAAGTCATCACTTATATAATAATAAGTAATAGCTCACTGTACGTTAATTTTACATTTTTACGATACAATTTACGAAAGTTAGAGAAAAGCATACGTATTTTTTTTTCAAATAGTATTCAACAATCGATATTTATTTCTGTTGTCATCTTCGTTCAATATGCTATTCAATAACCGACAGTCTGTCGATGAGCGTGCGGGGTAAATGCAAAGTTTTGCGTAAAGTTTGTTTCGGTGATAGTTTTCGTAAGAAGGACTTTGTAATTGAAGATTCCGCGGTGTTCATGGGATCTCTGTTCTCGTCACACGACGTCCGAGTACTCAAATCGTTTTCTTCTTCGTCAGACGAACAGAGATCAATCAACATTATCGTATGTGATGAGCACTTTTTCTCTTTGGCTGGTTTGGTAGCCTCGGCATTATCCGTAAATGATTTCACAGTAGCAAGCGCGATTAAAGTTTCTTTAGCTGATGCTAAACTAATGTTGGCTTCTTCTTCTTCAACGACAATCGGATCTACATCATCCTCCAGTGGCGCCTTCCGTTTCGAAGATACAGATACGTTTTGCGTGTGGGCCGTCTTTCTCGACTTCGTTTTACACGCCGGTCCTGCTTTTCTCATTAATAAAAGTTTCCGAACATTAATACTCCTCTGAGAATATTGATATTTTGAGGGATCTTTTTTTAATTCATCAATTTGCCTCTCATTCAGTCGGGTAAGAACAACATAAATAGGTCTGCATGTGGCGTAGAGTAATTGCGACTGTATACTTAGCACTGAAGAGAAAATATAAATTATACATATATATATATACAATCTTCCTATAAAATATCCAATAGATTTAATATTAAACTATTTTATATAATATTAACTATTTTTGAAACAATATAATCCTATTTTTTGTTTCTTTACTTATAAAAAATATAATTGAGCCTATTTCTATATTTTATCATTTTACTTATTTTTTACTTCTCTTAAATTGTTCCTCTATTATTTCATTTACATAGGGAGCAATGTAAAAAAAAAACTAAAAAATAAGGAAATAGAACAAAAAATATAATAGGTCCTCAATCTGTACTTCAATCCTACTCAGTCTGTATTATGATTTTCTTTTAATTTTTGAAGTTCTAGTAAAAAAAACACTTAAAGAGATTATAGAAGTAAATGTAGTAAATAATACGCGTAAAATACAAATGTTAGACAATATTAATTTAATTAATATTTTCAACTGCATAAAAACGAACGTTTCGGTCTATGTTCAGCTGTCCTCAGTGATGCAACGATAAAATTTTTTTTTATTATAATAATTTATATTGAGCGATAAATTATATTAAGCTATATGTTTTTATTATTTATAATCTATGTTGCTGAAGACGGCTTAAACAACATAAGCTGAGGCATTTGTTCATATGTGATTTTTTAATTATTTTGTATACTATTTATTGCACTTATTCCGATAGTTCTCTCTTTAAATATTATATTTTTTAAATTTTGATCATCAAAAGTTCTTTTAGTATTACTTAATCTAATTTTTAAGTCTTTTTCTAATAACATATGTATATGCCTAAGAAAAGTTATCAGTTCACAGTAAAATACGTACTTGGTTTGTTTTTAGAGGAATTCACAAATTTATATTGATGCACATAATGGTCAGTGGGTTTATCTCGATTCTGTTTATATGTCACTATCCATCTATCGTTATCTATTTCTGCGTCCAGCCATTTTGGTCTACACGAATCGCTCAATATCGGCGCGATGACATGTCTTTCTATTCTATCTAATCGTTCCTGCTGCGTTTCTTCAGTCATAGCTTTTGACTTTTTGGTTAGCATTATGCCAGCAGGTGACGAGAATGGGATAGTGGCGAATTTTGTAAAATTAAGAGAACTCCTAACACGTCCAGAGGTGCGTCTGGCGATACCATCGGCAGCACTCACGTTTTTTACATCAACCGATTTGGATTCAGTCTTACTCGATCGTAATTGGAAGTACTCCAAAAATTGATCCTGCTGTAGCTCAGGCTCGACTATGGACATATCTGGTGTAGACGAGCGCGAGCCACTACATCCACCATGATCTTGTTCGCAGCATATTTTTTCATGTTCCTTGATAATTGCATAAATAAGAAAATATAATAATCAAGTATCGTTTGTGCATATGAATTTTAGTTTTACGAAAGAATAAATCAATACATCTGATACTAATACCTTCATATTTGCAAGGCCCACAAATTCAGCATCGCAATTGTCACAAAGATAAATATCATCACATGGTTGAACCATCATGGGAGCTTGTTGCTTTGCTTTACCATTGCTTGATGAAGATGCATTGTGGGATAACAATGTTCTTCGGGGGCTGTCATTTCTTCTGTCATAATGCTGTAGGCACAGAAAGCTTTCTCATTCATTAAATCAAAGAGAGGTATAACAAATTATTTGGGGTACTTGACAAAGTGACTATTCTATATGTCAGTATACCTGTAGATATATATACATTTTTTACACACCATATTTTCATTACGAAATGTTACTAGTAGTTTTTCTGTACTTTTGTGATACAGACTAGTTGTCGAGTCCCAATTATTAACGTATTCTAATTCATCATGTGGATACTGAGCTAAATAGGAACAAAAACGTAACAAATATTCACTTCTATGATATGTGTAACATCGGAAAACCAATTTCTTCAGATTTGCCATCCAGTTCTGAAATGATATTTTAGGATTAGCACTTTTCTAAAAGCAGGATTTAATTAATAAATATATAATGTTTTTAATGTAGTTGAGATATATTATTTGATGGTTGCTTACATCATTGATCTTTTTGGGTCTCGTTAATGGACTTGAAAATTTAATATCTTGAGGCCACCACTCAGGCTTATTAATAACCTTAGTTGTGTCATGGCCCAGTGAACAATGAACCATAAATAATATAAAACGTTCTAGTTGCACCTATAGAATAGTATTCATTGATGTACTCAATTCACAGATAATATAATTTATAATATAAAGTTTGCTTTTTACAATTAAAGTATATATTCATTGTGTAATTAAAATAGATGTATATATCATATATATAATAAATATATGTTATAGATGTATAATAATGTATACATTTAAAGCAAAAAATAAAGTTTTAGTGCAGATCAATGCAGTGAAAATGCAAAGAATAGACTTATAGTGAAATAAAGTTTTATCATATAAAATTTTATCTTTGGATATGATTTCTTGGATTACAAAATATTGTATAGAGACAGTTATCTTAAATTAAATTTAAAAAAATACAAGTAATATAATACCATAGTAATTTTCTCAAGAGATGTGGGATAACCATTAGCAAACAAAAGAGGAAGATTGGATACCATAGAACCTTCCTCCCTCTCTAAATTGTCTATCCTTTTGTTATCTTCTCCATACTTAGTATTGTCCATCATAGTTGCATCGTTAGAAACTTGATTTCCAGACTTCCTTACCTCATTTCTACTATTTTCTTGCATAGTTGAGAGTCTCATACCTCCAAAATCATTTATTTTGTTCCCCATTTAAAATACATCCACTGCATAGAAAGCCCTGTGGAATTTTATATAGATTAATAATCTTCACTCCATTTAACAATCTTGTTTAAGTTATTTATACAATTATTTATACAATTACAAATCAATATTTTTAAAATCAAAATTATAGCATTAAAGTGAAAATAATTTTATTAATATGATTTATTCAGCAAATAAGCATTTGCTTCTGATTTTTGAGAGTAATGCTGCCTCTCACAGGGATCATCTCAAACGAGTTTCAACAAGTGACATTTCATCACATAATCCGCATCGCCAACACGCATTATTTGTTTAAGCTATGGAGCCTTTCATAATAATCACGACAAATTTTCCGATGTAAAGGTGCAAAAAAACGTAGAACAAAATTGAAACTATACTCATTGCATATACCTTTCTTTTCCTGGCAAACCTTTATCTGCGAACTTGCATGGGGCTCAAAGCTCGTTCGCGATACATCGTCTAGAAAGTTTTGGCACCCCCTGAGTTACACTTTCCATGCGATGGCATAACCAAGAAGACACTCGTGTTTTTCTCCTCTTTTTCTCCTCACTGGAGATTGTCCGGCATTTACTTCAGAAATCTCATCGAACTATAAGTGATGATTTGAGTCGGAATAACCCGGATGTGGGGCGAAGCTCTACAACGTGATCTCGCGTAACAATCATCACGTATCCGTCAGGTCGCACACGAATGCGAAGGCCATTTTTGGAACCTGAACTTCCTGATGTCCCTCGAATACTTCTTCCAAAATTGCTCTTCTCGCCCAAGTTAAGGTTCTACGAGGCGTCGCTCCCGCTTTATGGTAATCATCGTCGTCGAACTAACCATCGACCAATCTAACCGAAATCAACGGCACAAAAGGTCAATCTCTCCGACTCAGAGAGACGCTGGAAGTGCTAGTGTTGAAACACTTGCTATCCAGCACACGGCAACTGCATTCTATCGAGAGTCGATCACGCGATTAAACAGCACGGGATTAACCAGTATTGATTCCTAATAGGATGATCCCCGTATGAGTCCCGTAAGTCTCCCTGAAGTTGTAAAAACCGCGGAAACATAGCCCCACACAATTGTGCACAGCCGCGACAAAACAGAGCGACAACGGAACGAGGCTCTCCACCGTTGGTGACCGATTGACAGAAGGATCCCCTCTTTTTCCGATGTGTGCGGTGTACCCAACACTCAAGATGGCGAGCACGTCATGCTAACGCGCGCGCCGTTTGGCGTTCTCCTGCGCCATCTCATTACGCCACAACCGAGGAAGGGAACGTTTATAATGGCCGTAATCGTATGTGGTGATCTGTAAAGGGCTCTGTACAATAAAAGGAACAGAGAACAGAGAATAAGAATTTTAACCTATCAGAAATCATGTACTGTGGAATACACAGCTTCTGATAGGTTGAAATTCTTATTCTCTGTTTTTTGTTCCTTTTATTGTGCGGAGCCCCTAAGATTGACTAATCACAGTCGAGTATTCCATTGTAAGAGGGGGACCTCTCAAAAACTGCATTTCCTATTCAAAATTTTGAATTGAACAGTATTTACGATGCACAGAAAAAACTAATATTATTTTTAGATTAAAAGGCATAGAGATATGTTCCATGTAATTCCTATAAATAAATAAAAATGCATTCAGGATTGAAAAGCATTTCATTTTAACATTCGTGAATCAATATTTCTGAAAATCTGAATCCATTTCAATTCATTTCAATCCATTCTCGATTTTTGCTGGACAGAAATTGATTATTCGATAATTTGTCAATTTTAGTTAACCAAATTAATAACAGTCGATTATTTTCGAGATAATAGTCGACTATTAGTCGACTATTAGTCGACATTCAGATCGATTAAAAAGTCGACTCTTGATTTCTCCAATCTACTTATAGTCGACTTTTTTTGAGACATTTGTCAAGTATTAGTCGACATTCAGGCTGACTTTGAAGTCGATTTTTTATTTCTCCATCAAACAAGAATGGATTAAAATGGATTAAAATTGTTTTAATGCGTATTTTAAATCCATGAAAATGGATTGGATTCAAGCTGGCACTAGTTTAATATTTGAAAAAAAAAACATTCATACTTAAGAGTTACAAATTTTATTCCTAAGACATTTATAATTATACCTGAAATTAATTACTTCAAATTGGTATTAAAAAACGCATCTTAGGTGGAATTCGAACCTGGGACCTCTGAATTATAAAAAAAAATAAATTTTCTACGTTATCCGTTACACCACTTCTTCAATTGGTAAATGTGTTATTTATTCTCTCTATTTACAACCAGCTAACGAAATAAATATAATAAAAATATCATTTAACAGATATAATAAAGTATAAACAGTTTACATTACTATGAGACAATAATGGGGAAATGTCGGATAATCTAATCTCACTTGGCCGATGTTGCGCGCCGTGATTAGCCTAATATTCGGGCTGTGTTCGACTTGGTTTGCGAGTGTTCACATCGATCATTTATTTTACTTCTAATCAAAGAGAAACAAAAGAACATAGCTATTATTTTTACGTTATAACTTTTTTGGACTTAGTTGGATTACGACTTAGTTGGAACGAAAAATTTTCTATTTATAATTTTAAATAATTTAAGTAGCATTTATGGTCCATTTTTAAATAAAAACTTTTTTTATTTAATTAGATTAAAAAACTGCATTTTATATTTAGAATATTGAAGCAGTATTTATAGAAATTGCTGATATTATTTTTAAATTTAACTGAATTAAAAAAACTGTATTTTCACAATTCTAAATTAAGTAGTATTCACAATGCACAGAAAATGCTAATATTATTTTTGAATTAAAAGGCATAGAGATATGCTCTATGCAATTCCTATAAATGAATAAAAATGCATTCAGAATTGAAAAGGATTCATTTTAACATTCATGAATCCATATTTCTGAAATTTTGAATCCATTTTAATCCATTTCAATCCATTTTCGTTTGCTGGGCAGTTAACTTATATCGATTTTTAGTCGACTTCGTGTTGTTTGGATTATTACACTACTAATGACAAGTAGCATCATTAGTAATAATGGAAAAAATTTCATTAAAATTTCACTGAAGTTTCCCAGCAAACGAGAATGAATTAAAATGGATTCAAATTTTCAGAAATTCGGATTCATGAATGTTGAAATAAATCCTTTTCAATCCTGAATGCATTTTTATTCTCTATACCTTTCAATTTAAAAGTAATATTAATATTTATAATTTAAAAATAATATTATTTTCTGTGCATCCTGAATATTACTCAATTCAGAATTGTGAATAGAAAGTACAGTTTTTTTAATTCAGTTAAATTCAAAAATAATATCAGCAATTTCTGTGTAATGTGAATACTGCTCAATTCAATATTCTGATGATATGAAGCGCCACTACGGTCTGAATGTTAAGATGTTGAACTACTATATATTATACATTCAATTAAATGAATTAATTTCAGATATGATAATTATGTGCCGATATGGTTGTCGGACTTTCCGGCAATCATATCGGCACGTAATTATCCGACGCACTTACCCAATATTGTCTTATAATAATATAAATTGTTTACATTTTACTATATATCTGTTAAATGATGATATTTTTATTATCTTAATCGTATAATTTTGTTACTAGTTTAACTGATTATAATTGAAATAGAGAATGAATAACACATTTACCAATTGAAGATGTTGCTAAGGTCTCGGTAGTTTAAAGGCTTAGAACGCTCGCACGGAATGCAAGAGATCCGGGTTCGACTCCCGGCCGAGGCAATATTTTTCGCAATAAGTTTATTATAGTTTTTTAAGATTTAGGAAATTTAGGGGGATTATTAATATTTCATATTAATTGCGTTGAAAGTTCGACAACCATATCAGCATGTAATTATCATATCTGAAATTAATTCATTTAATTGAATATATAATATATAGTAGTTTAACATCTTAACATTCAGACCATAGTGGCGCTTCGTATCATCTTTGTAATGTATTTTAATATAAACGGTCGTGTTTCCAATCATATTCAATATTCTGAATATGAAATGCAGTTTTTCAATCTAATTAAATAAAACAGTTTTTTTTTTTAAATAAATATAATAATAAGACATATAAGAGTTTATGACAAATTAAACTATATATTAAAAAACGAAATATTACATATTGTATTAGACAATTATAATTGAAATACGTTACTTTTTTTTTTAATTTATTTGAAAATGGACTATAAATGCTGCTTAAATTATTCAAAATTAGAAGTAAGAAATTTTTCGTTTTAATCCAACTAAGTCCAAAAAAGTTGTAGCGTAAAAATAATTGAGCTTCTTCTGTTTCTCTTTGATTAGAAGTAAAATGAATGATCGAATGTGAACATTCGCAAACCAAGTTGAACACAGCTCGAATATTAGACTAATCACGGCGCGCGACATCGGCCAAGCGAGATTAGATTATCCGACGCACTTACCCAATGTTGTCTTATAATAATATAAATTGTTTATATTTTATATATGTTAAAAATGATAATATTTTTATTACATCTATATAATGTCGTTACTAGCTTTAGCTGGTTGTAATTGAAGTAGAGAATGAATAACACATTTACCAATTGAAGAAGTGGTGTAGCGGATAACGTAAAAGGTTCATAATCCAGAGATCTCAAATCGAATCCCATTAAGATGCGTTTTTTAACCAATTTGAAGTAGTTAATTTCAGATACAAGTCCGAACATGCAACTTCCTCGTGGTATAACTTGGGTTAATGCCGGCGGCACAATTGACTTTTCTAAAATAAAATACAATAAAACATGAAACAGATAACAGTAATAGGCTTCAGCCTTTAAAATGACTCATTAAGGATTATTGCATGATTTTTTTCATAATGTTAAATCATTTTAAAGATTAAGAATTTTTCAGAAAAGTGTAACTTTTTAAAAAGAATTTAGCTATTCTTTAATTTTGTTGCCGATTCAGCTGTTATTGAAACTTAAAAGCATCTCTGTACATCATACATAAGTATTTATAAATTGTATATTGTAATATAAAATGTAAGAATATTAATTCCAGAATCATTATTTAAAGAAATAAGAGAATTTAAATATCTGAAAACTTCTGTTTTATTTTCATTATAAAACAAAGAATAATTCTCTAACGTTTTAAAATATTTCGATTTTAAAGAGCCGATTCTTTATTCTACATTGAAAATAACACAAGATTTTCAAAGACATTAATTTTCTTAAACATAACGGTTTAATCTGTGCAAATTATATGGAACGTACATCTTAAAAATAGTTTATCGATTCTTTAAAAAAATTTTTTAAAATATTTTTACCATTATCTGCAATCAAAAGCACATAATTTTTAAATAATATTTTATTTAAAAAATGTAAATCTTTATTTTTTGTACCAAAACGATTATCTATTTAGAATTCTTTTAAGTTCTCTTGACTCTGTACGTGCTTTAAAAATGTATGATCTGTCTTTATTGTAAGTAATAAAGTGAAAATTAACTCTTAAAATACCGTAAATCAAATATTTTACTTTATTTTTAATCTTAAAATAATTCAATTTTTGGGTACTTTAAGTTACATAATCTCTTAATTAGTAAACTATTATTTAAGTTTAGTAATACATATTTAACTATCATACGCAATTGTGCAATATTTAAGAGAATAGAACGTTCAACAAAGCTCACCAAGCATATTAGGATTAGGTTGACAAGCGAACGAGGAGCGCGCCGGCTCTGAGCGCCACATAAATCAGAGCGCTTATTCGTTAACTTCAACCTGCCCTCCTGCAAAAACTATTTGTTAGACGCAATTGTGTAAAAGGAAAAAATTGTTTCTTTTAGCGTAAACTATGATGTCTTGTACTTCGCGGGTGCGAATTTAAAAACACCTTGCATAATATTATTATAAACTAAAAAGAGTTATAATAAACTACATATCACTTATAAGATTATGTGTGTGTATGTATAATGTTACGATACTTTAATAACGTTTTAATGACATCTTTAATGTCAATAAAACATCATAAAAGCGTTATTAATTGACCAAGCACGACTCGTGAAACAAGATCGCAAAAGTTTTAAGACCATATTACTCAATGCCGTGCCTCTGCAATGTTCAATAATTTTAAATTTTCCGCTGCGATGAGATTGTTTGTTGATATATTACGCTTGGAATTCTTGAAAAACATTGGAGCGGCGCAATGCGCGTAATCGAATAATCGGATACACACTTTGTCCTGTAGCTAACAGCTGTCTTTCTGAAATTATATCTCGAAAATAGCTGGGCCTCTCAGAATGCGACTTCGTATAATTAAAGTCGCCATATAGTATTATATTTAGAACTATTAAGAACAAAAAAATATTGGCCCCTAATTATGGCGCGATTTTAAAGATTTCAAACACTCGAACAGGAATGATAATGAAGAGTTATTCAAAAGAGAACATTATCACTTGAAAGAGCAGACATTTTTCTGTGGGAAATGGTACTAACTTCATTTTATTAATTCCACTTTTCATCCGAAAAAATTTAGAAATATATATATGAACAATGACAAATCACAAAATTTTTTCGTTTGCAGTTACTAAACTAACTCTCTGATGAAAATGTAAAGCTTGTTGAAGCGTCAAAGAAGTGTGAACAAAGAATTTTAACGCTTCTTATACATTGACTCTTAGTACCATAGTTTTGAATAATTATACACGCTCTACGAACTCTTCCCAAACGCTGCATAAAGTGTGTCTAAAACATTTTTGTCACATTCTCACATGTTTAACAATTTTTTTTTATTTCTCATACTCTCCTCAACACTCCGCAAGGAATGTATGATATACTTTCTAAACACTTCATTCATTGGTACTTCATCTACTCTTCCTAAACGTTCGGCAAAAAGTACACGGAGCATTCAAATACACTTCGTGTACGCTTCCAGGATATAAAAATAAAAAAATTTATTTTAAAATGGAATGTCATTGAGCTGTACAGCGAACGTAAACAAAGCGTCATTGAGTAGTACGCGGCACCGCCACCAGAAGGACTTAGCGAGAACTAACTTCTCGAATTTAAAAAACCGTACAGAGGATAAAAGACGTAGCATTGAAAGATTTTTCAGTTGTATTCTAATGAAATAATTTTTTGACGTGAGCCCTTAGGGCTCCAAAAAGAAAACATAGCACTGTTTTTTTAGATATTTACCATTTCTAGCCTCAGAAACCTAGAAGCCTCTGCAATCTCAATCAAGGACAAATCTTTGGCGCTAAATCGCTCTCCCACTTTCAGATGTTACATTACCAGTAAATCTGAATTGAATAAGGTTTTTAGGGTTATCTATCTGCCTGCTTTTGAACGAGATTACTCTACGTATATGTATTTTTCGCAAAAATTATTTAAACTTCATTGTAGACACAAGGGACAAAAGTAATACAAGGACAAATCCCCCCAATAAGTTTTTAGAAAAACATAGTAAAACACATTTTTTTTATGATTTATTTTTATTTCTCAACATAGTCTCCTTTCAGCTCGATATGCTTGATCCAATGATTCTCCAACTTTTTCAAGCCATTCGAATAATACAATTTGTCCAACCCTTCATAATAAGTCTCTGTTTCGGCGATGAGTTGCTCTCTGGTGGTGAATCTCTTTCCTCCGAACCATTTCTTCAGGTTTGGAAACAGGAAATAGTCGGATGGGGAAGCAATTCGTAGCGGAATTCGTTGAATTTGGCCATCAGTGCCGGGCACGTGAGAACCCGAGCGTGATGATTTTGATGGAAGAGCACTTTCTTCTTCGCCAAATGGGGACGTTTTTTCTTTAAAATATTATTGAAATGGTCCAATAAGGCTGCGTAATAATCGCCATTGATCATTTGCTTCGACAGAAGGTAATCGATATGAATTATACCGCGTGCATCCCAAAAAACTGTGGCCATCACTTTTCCGGCCGACTTCACGGTCTTCGCCTTCTTCGGAACTGGTTCACCCGGTGAAGTTTATTGTTTTGACTGTTTCTTCGTCTCAGGTGTGAAGTAATGGATCCATGTTTCGTTCACAGTAATGAATTGACGCAGAAATTCATCTGGATTATGTTAAAACATCTCCAAACATTGTTTTGAGATCGTCATACGGTCGCGCTTATGGTCCACAGTGAGCAAACGCGGCACCCATCTTGCCGATAGCTTTTTCATACCCAATTGTTCGTGCAAAATTGAAATCACTGTACCATGTGATGTCTTCAACAAGCTCGTGCACTTTCACTCGTCGATCAGTCAAAACAATATCATGGGCTTTATCGATGATTTCTGGCATAGCAGCCTCAATTGGACGTCCCGAACGAGGTGCATCACATGTGGATGTACGACCACGTTTAAATTCATTCACCCACTTGTATACAGTTGCAAACGCTAGTGCAGATGTGCTATAAACATTATCCAACTCGGCTTTGATTTCTTTCGGCGTTAAACCTTTATACATTCTGTCAAAAAAGTACCGGGAATTGATCATTTAAAAAGCCCGCTTAAAGGAATTGTCAAAATTCTTTTTGTCGCTAAGTTGGCATAACTGTCCTCTATACTGACGCGGAGCTGGAGTGCCATCTGTCATTTAATGTGATTATCGTGCTCGATTTTATCAGTTCATCTCAAGTGTGTTTTGCGATTTTTACAATGAATGAAAAGATCGAACAAAGAATTTGTCTCAAATTTTGTATTGCAAATAGAATTTCGTGTGCCGAATCGCTGAAGATGTTACAGAAGGCTTACGGTGAATCGACTTTATCAAAAACACGTGCATATGAATGGTACAGTGCATTGAAAAGCGGTCGAGATGTGGTGAAAGATTTGCCTCGCTCTGGTCGGCCATCAACGTCTTCAACTGAAGTTAACATCGATAAAGTGAAGGAAATGGTGATTGAAAATCGTCATTTCAGTTTGAGAGAGATAGCCGCTGAACTTACGGTGTCTCACGAATCAATTCGTACCATTTTACGCGATTGTTTGGGCATGGAACGCGTTGCCGCTCGACTAGTTCCGAAAGACCTCAATTTTCTTCAAAAACTCAATCGCGTAAAGGTCGCTGAAGACATGTTAGAACGAGTTAATTCCGACCCCACATTCATAAAACGCATTATAACTGGTGATGAGACATGGGTTTACGAGTTTGATATGCAAACCAGTCAACAAGCTTCGGAATGGCGCCTTCCAACTGAGCCAAAACCGAAAAAACCACGTCAAAGTCGATCAAAAGTCAAAGTGATGTTAACTGTTTTCTTTGATTGTCGCGGTGTTGTGCACTCGGAGTTTTTGCCAGAAGGTCAGACGGTAAATAAAGAATATTATCTGGGCGTTATGCGGCGTTTGAGAGAGCAAATTCGTCGAAAAAGGCCAGATTTGTGGAAAACAAACTCATGGATTTTGCACCATGATAATGCACCATCTCACAAGGCTATCATTGTGAACGAATTTCTGACCAAAAACTCAACAAATATCATCGAACAACCACCGTATTCACCAGATATGGCTCCGGCTGACTTTTTTCTCTTTCCAAAACTCCAATTACCACTTCGGGGCACTTGTTTTCAGTCGATAGAAGACATAAAAGAGAATTCGCGTCGAGAACTGAAGTCGATTTCGGAAAATGCGTTTAAAAAATGTTTTGATGATTGGATTATTCGTTGGCATAAATGTATTATTTCGAAAGGAGCCTACTTTGAAGGCGATACAATAAATTTGAATGAATAATAACTATTTTGTGTTTTATTGACCAATTCCCGGTACTTTTTTGACAGAATGTATGTAGATGTTTGATCACTACACGAAACTCGTTTTTTTCTATTTTGCAAAAAATACAAAGGTTGTTCGCTCTAATCGTTTATAGAAATAAAACCACGCTATGAATTCCACTCAAAATTTGACAGTAATCAGCTGAAAGATGTTATTTGTCAAAAAGTAATGTAACATGGTACTGCGAGTGCCCTCTAACAGATTTTTTAAAAACTTATTGACTTGCCCTCATATAAGTTTTATAATACATTGTGTTTAGGTATCCACGAATTGTGTGAATTGTCGAATCACAACCATTTCACGTAAACCTCGTTCCCCAACACTTTTTCAACGAGATGTACGTCGGAGTTAGCGACGCTATGCAATTCGTATTCACAGAATCCTCCAGCAATAGACTTTCCGCGAGAATCTTCCAGAAGATACGTCTGGATTAGTTTGTTGCATTTTGATAATTTTAAAACACCTCCATTCTCCAATTCGGTGTGTAACTTTTATTAAAGACTGTCTTGAATTTGCTCGAATCACCCACTTTGTATCGCGCAGCAATCCTTACGCGATTGTAAACCGTGGTTAAGAGCCTGTCGGGGGGTAACGTCGATAGGACGCAATAGTTCGATGCTTGCGCGCGTTGTAATTTGATATGAGACGCAGCAAAATATCGATCTATTTGTAATTTCCATTGTGCATAAATTGTTTTCATATGTCGTTCTTCAATGTATGGTTGAACCGTTCGACGACCAAGGTTTCATTACGGAATACGTAAAATAATGATTGATGTTGTGCTTCTTCAAGAGTTTCTGCACATTCGAGTTGTAAAATTTCTTTCCTTTGTCAGTGTACAATTTTTTCGGACATCTTCCATCGTCTCGAATTATCTTTGCAATCATCTTCGTCACCTCGTCCCCGCTCTTGGCTTTGAGCGGCTCGGCCCATGCGTGCTTACTCAGCACATCGACAACGGTGAGAATGTACTAGTAATCTCTATTGAATCGCGTATTCAATTCATCAACCAAGAGACGTTTCTCAGATATTGCGAATAATTATTCGGCACGATGCACTTCTCGAATCGTTTTTTTAAGTTCGTTTAGCATAATCTGCACATTATTTTGTAAGAAATCTGTAATCTTCCCTTCGATTTCATTCAGACAATCTTTCAAATCTTGAACACTCTATTGCACGTATCGTTTGTTTGCTGCGTCAGCATCATCCACCGGTAGCGCTACGTCGAAACTTGCGTGACTTTGCGTTAAAGTCAGCTGCGACTATGCAAAGAACATTATCGCGCATGTAATTTCTGAGCAATTCACTGATAATGAGATTCGTGTCCTCCTTCTCCTCCTCCTCCAAGCAATAGTCCAAACTAGTTGATTGACATTGCGATGTCAACTGATCGACGTGTGTAGAACGAAATTAATTTATAATCAGACCGGCTTTGCGAAGTTCTTCTATAATCGACAAAATCTCGTTGTCATGACCATTGTGATCCGCCTGGCGTGAGGCTTCAAGCAATCGCAGATGATCCACAATTTTGTTGGGATCGTCCCAATGGATATAGTCGATTTTGTTGTCGATTTTGATCATTTAGCGTCATACGTAGCAAATCCACTCTTTTGTGTATTCCTGTTCCAACTTTTTTACTTTTCTCCCACATCAATGGCGCTATTATGTTCTCATATTTGTATCCCTTATTACCCATTACTTCATTACTCAAGCTTGACTCGCACCGGTGAGCATTTGTCGTCAGCAGAATGCTCCTGTAGGTCTGTACGTCATCTTCCGTACTTTCGTTGGAAAATTTCATGAAAATTAACATACAAACCCGGTGTTCCATCGTATCTTTTCTTATCTATAATTATATCGTCGTTTTTGTGGAAGATGATATGTTTGTCACCAAGCATCGTTTCCTCGTCGTTGAAATAAACTCTATACACGACGTCTATTGACGGCTTACCACTCAGGACCGCTTTCAGATATTTCTGTCCCAACGGGGCATAGTTTACATGCAGCTTTTCTTGCTTCTCATATGTTTGAAGCAGGTATTGAATAGATGTTACGAGCGGTTCATTGGCAACCTCGAAAATTTCTTCGACGGTGGGAACGTAATCATACGATAAATCGCGCGGTTGTACAATATTATTTTAGACACTTCGTTCAAAGTGGATGGTACAGTTTTCGATTGATTCAACATTGATTTCACAGGCATGGAATGTCAATCTTGTATAGGATTATCGTACAAAGCACTCGGTCGTTTTCTTTCGGTTTTGGTTCCTCGTCTTCTTCCGAAAAAAATGTTTCAGTCATAATAGAATCCTTGGAGAATTCAACAGTGTTTTCAACAATCTGTTTCAGCGGGTCGATAATAGGTTTGAAGTGTCTCTCCAATGGCGATATCCTCCTCCATTTTACCAGTCTTCAAAGCGCGGTACTTTTTGCGAATCAAATTGCTTGTTTTCGCAATCTCCTTAGCTATTTTTTCATGATTTTTGCTGTTGTTCATGTCAACGTATTGAAATCTACTGATCACATCACGGTATTGCAAAGTCATTAAATTCTTTTCTGTATTACCCATTGGTAAGCGCACTGTTTTTGTCAATCACTAGAAATCCGTACTCTTGCTGCCAATATTTACGACATAAATCGCAGAAATAGGACATATCGGTATTCACGTGATCGTTGTACACGCATTTCAGATTGATACCATCCTGTTTGAACAGAATCAACAGATTTGCATTGTCGCATATAAGGTACTTCGGAATCTTTGCATACGTCTGACAGAGATAGAACCAATCGACATCCGTGTGTTGTCTCATTGCAAAGTACTCTCTTATCGCGTCCTGCTTGTCACGCATGCCACGTCATCAAAGATAAACATGGAATTCGGAAGCACCTCGCTCGGTGGACGTCGCTGTTATTGAAGAATGTAAAATAACCGATTTCCTCAATCGGTGCTAAGAAATTCGCCAGGTATCGATATTTTAGTTGTTGCTGCGATTTTGAATACACGTACACGTTCTCGAATCGTACGCCGTGCGGACTTTCCAACAGGCTTATCAGCACATTCGTCTTGCTGCAATTTAACGATCCGCAGACGACAGCACGTATAGATGCCAATAGCATGTCGCTATGCTTGCGCTTTTTATCGGTTTACATTTTGTCGTCAAGATTCGTCACTTTGATCGCGCCTGGCGCATAAACCGCACATTTTCTCCTTCCACATACTGAAAACGATATCGCGAGCGGGCCTATTTATAGAGTTGCATAGAGCAAAAGCGATCAATAATCAAAATGTTTTTGTCGTGTCGGATGATCTGCACAGTTTAACCTCGAAAAAAAAATGGAATACATATCGAAAATTGTACTGTTCCGAGAGTTTGAAAATTGCATAGTTTTGTTGTGGGACAGATTATCAGAACATGATTTGGAGGTACGACGATATCGTCGGTGCCTGAAGCATTACAATTTATCGAGTCATCAAACGCATATCGATAGTCCGGAGCCTTTGATAAAGAATGCAGCGAATAGTCGAGAGGCTTGTTAAATCGTACGATAAACGCACTTTCTTTCAAACTACATATTCCCAGATATATCAGTTTTGCGGTCCGGGAACGCGATTGGAGAAGCGATTGGCTAGAGGTAATCAAGGAATTAATTCATTGGATGCTGCGAGCACGACATAGCGTATTCGCACAGCAACGTTCTCGCTGAACGACACGCGACTGTCAATATACTCGCCGACAAGGTGCGGAAACACATTACTGCAAGTGATTCGACTCTCAGAAAGAGAGCCACAGTCACAGCAGTTTGGGCAGCTATGAATTGGTATGGGTTTGAATACAAAGAAGAAGAAGAGTAAACGGATATTTCCGACAGCGAAACGCGGCGGCGTCCTGCCTGTTCTACCGCTGCTCGGCATTCTCGGGTCATTGATCGATGGCGCAGCGGGAGTTGCCAAGGCAGTAAATGCGATAACAAACGATAACAAAGCGTCAGCTGGAAGAATTGCAATGTCATAATCGCGCCATAGAAGGCTGCGGCGTTTATCTCGCTCCCTACAAGCGCGGAATGTATCGCGCGTAGAAAAAAAACGTTGATAAAATGTTGAAAATGCCGAGGGGAGTAACTATCGATGTGCAATTGCAACAACTTGCAAACCGTATGCGCATTTCATATTTTAGAGGCATCTTTATGCTACCGAAAGGAGTACGTAAAAACGAGAGTGGTATCGTAAATCTGGACAATGCCGAGAGATCTGGTATGCATTAGGTATGCGAAAAGAGAAAATCGCGTCATGTATTGGGTGGATCCATATATTCGTTCGCTTTTTGAAGGCTAAAATGAAACAAGTTTTTTTCATACAAAGGATGAATTTTAATCAATAATATATTCTCCGTTTTTGTTGATGACCTCTTGCCATCTTTCCAACAATTTCATTATTCCGCTCTCATAGAAGGTCTGGGGCTTAGAGGCGAAAAACCGGTCGAGGTACGTTTTCACAGCTGTCTGATCAGCGAACGATTTCCCGTTGAGGGAGTTTTGCAGGGACCGGAACAAGTGATAGTCGGATGGCGCAAGGTCTGGTGAATACGGTGGGTGAGGCAAAACATCCCAGCCAAGTTGCACTAATTTTTGCTGAGTGATTATTGCGGTGTGGGGTCTGGCGTTGTCATGGTGGAATATGACACCTTTGCGATTGATCAGTTCTGGACGTTTCTGTCGCAATGCTTGATTCAATTTCGTTAGCTGCGTGCAGTAGATCTTCGAATCGATCGTTTTTCCCTGAGGAAGCAGCTCGTAAAACAGCACACCACGATGATCCCACCATATGGATAGCAAAATCTTCTTCGGATGCAGGCCGGCCTTCGGGGTGGCATTCGGCGGCTCGCCAGCGGTTCCCCACGATCTCTTGCGCACTATGTTGTCATAGATGATCCACTTTTCGTCGCCAGTCACTATTCGTTTGAGAAACGGGTCGCTTTCGTGCCGCTTCAGAAGTGAATTGCAGATGGATATGCGGTTGGCCAGGTTCTCCTCGGTCAGCTTGTGCGGCACCCAAACATCGAGGCGGGACACGTAGCCAAGCTGTTGCAAATGCCTTTGTACGGTTCCATAACCTATTTTAAGTGTCTCCGCAATCTCTCGCACCTTTAGCGTCCGGTCTTGCTCAACCAGTGCCTTGATATCATTCGAATCAACCTCGGTGGGCCGACCGCTGCGGGGTCCATCTTCAAGACTCGTATCTCCGGAACGAAATTTGGCAAACCATTTCTGAGCGGCACGTTTTGTTAAGGCATCGTCCCCGTATACGCTGCATATCTTTCGGTGGGCCTCCGCAGCTCGCTTGCCTTTCTTGAAGTAATAAAGCAAAATGTGCCGAAAATGCACCTTATTCTCCGACATGTTCACAGGTCTATAGCACAAACAAAACTAATGCCAATGAAACCAAATTTGACAGATGAAAAGAGCGGACTGTCACCTTTCCAAAACATATTTGGATTGCCCGATTAGGCAACCAGAACCGGAGATATTCGGAAAAAATTTGCACTACTAACAAAAAGCGAACGAATATATGGATCCACCCAATACTTTGACAGTTTTGGCAATCTTTGACCGCCGAAGGAACTTGAACGGTATCTGGCAAACAATGTAATCGAGTACAATCGCATGCCTCATCAACGTTACAGTCAGAACAATTGCAGCTTTGTCTACAGTTTCTACGAACGGTTGACAAGCAATTTCAGGACCAACATTGCGCTGTTTAACTTTAAGTGCTTGTTTGAAACATGTCGCTGATGTTTACGCTGACCGACAAGAGAAGCGTCCTCGCCGTGAGCTACTTTCGGTAGATATGGATGATGGCGATTACGAGCTCGGTCTGACGGACTTTAAAACGTACTATACTCTAGCCAATGTAAATTCAACAAACAACAAGTTTGACTATGACAACGAGGAAAGTGTCATTCCCGAAGGATTATAACGCACAAACTGCGTGATATAGAGCGGTATCTGAAGCGTGAAATTTTACGTTCTTACGATACGAATGAAGGGCAAGGAGGATGAAAAGTTCCCGCTGATTATTCGCGCCAACAACAATATGATGAGAAGTGAGACCAAATGCATCTCTCGGATAAATTTTGCAAAACCTCACAACATTGGTTCGCTGCTGAGATTTTCGTCGAATCACGTGCTAGAGCCGCAACAGTGGCACAAATCGAACGTACCGATAAATATCATCAATGTAAATATCATACGTATCAAGTGCAACGTGACCGCGGTTGCGTACAGCAACAATAAGTGCGTGCATACGATACACGAATTTTCACCGAACGTACTACCGGGATATCGGAAAGGATATAAGATATCGCCGACGTAGATCATTTATCTTTTGATCGTTGTACGGAGCATTACGAATTTGACAATTCGCATAGTGGACCAAAACGGTCGATTTTAGCGGAGAAGAGATCAGTTAAGTTGCATGTACGGCAATGTTAACGTAAGATGCTTGTGTTGGATGAACAGTCGAAACAAACGAGAGATACACCTTATACTGGAAAGACTAAACCTGGAAAGACTCACTGTGTCCAAAGTTGCATTTTTGAAGTCGTTGGGTTTTATCGTACGAAATGATTAGTATTCTGAACATTACCGGTGAGCTGATTTTTGACGACTGTATCATCAAGATTGAGACTTACACGTACAATCCGTACGCCAACACTACGTTTAGATATAGCGACGAGATACGAATATCCATACAGCAGCAGGATTTGTACACGTTGCTGTGCGACAATTTTTTCTACATCAAAGGACGATGGTGAAGAAGAAAAATCAGATGTCGACCACACTTGGAAATAATTGCGTGGCATTCATGTTTGATGAAATTGAGTGTGAAGATTGGACAACAGAAACATTGGAATTACCAGTACCATCAAGAACGATGTATAAATGACATACGATAAAGCATTGATTGCCCTGAACGCAGGATGGAACTCTAGATCCGACACAGAAAAAGGATACTTTAATTTTTGCCGCTCAACATGCTGTTGGGCTGAATTACAAACGCGTGGTCGTCAACGCTCGCTTGAAATTGATTTTGATACGAGCGCGCAACAATTACAATTGCTTGATGGAAAATCCTGTGACGGAGCCTGAGATTGAATTATTCAAAGTGCAGTGGCGGATGCCTCACGTTTCGTTAAACAAGATCAATAAATTATCAATGTTGCGAGCATTGGAAAATGGTTGTTATCTGCATGAATTTTCGCTCGTCGGATCTGTACGAGTATCCTCTATTACAGAATATCAAGCATTCATAGGCTATCAAAACGGCGACTCAACTTGAGAAGCCGCGATATGTTATCTTTGCTCTACAGATCGGTTAAAAGAATGTCATGTCACAAGATGTAAGCGTGTTCGACGATTGTAATTTGAAATCTAAATTCAGAATTTTATCCATACGACGATTTAAACTAGATTTTGGCAAAAAGAGAGACGCCGTCCTGTTTAATATGTACGTACGTTTTCGTAAAGCATATTATGGAATCAACTACTTCGAAACGCTGGTCAACGTGCTCTCGTTTATCAAGAAAGGGCTTTTTGCAGTCATTGATTGTTCGCGACAAAACGAATCCATCAAGAGCACCACTGTGGACATACGCATAGAATTTGACTGCAAGGAGAATGTGCCCGTCAATACTACCGCCTATTGCCTCATCATACACAATCATGTAATTGAGTACTGTTCGTTGTCCAACACAGTGCGCAAGATTATGTAAATTGCAAGGTCAGTAAATATTTAGAACTTTAAAAGAAAGAAAAATCGGGGTGAAGCACAGTCTTGAAGAATTGCTCGTCATGACCATACCAACGTTTGTGGATCTCGTCGTTAAGAAATTCATCATCAAAGAAGTAGTGATACTGAAACAGGGGATCATTCTCGCACATTTCATTTTTACGAGCCCCGTGCTATGAAAATTTTTTATTAGATCCGACAGGTCTTGCACTTCCTGGTTGAGTGCTTATCACCATGGATTGCGATGGGAGGACGGGATGGTCCCGTACCGCGAGGTGAAACGCCTGATCATGGCAGCTGTATTTGAAGATGGTGCTATCATGTATGCCATGTCAAGGGACGCGAGAAACGAACGTGGTTGTAGAATTTGCTTCTGGACGATGAGCGAAAATACATGTACATCGAAACCTTGGATGCAGTTTACGAACATATGGAATCTTCAATTAATCTAGATGATTGTAATACTATACGATGTGAAAAGCATGTAAAAAATTGTGTTTTGCAAAATGTATTTAAAATATTTAACTAGTGATCGCGACGCCAGGAAAAATTGTAAGACTTTTTAATAAAATTTGTGTTATTTTGCATTAATATGTTTTTATTTCCGCTGATGGGAAAAACGTAAATATTACATTATTAATTCAATAATTAGTAGTAATTTGAGCGAGATGAGAATATGTTCATTATCAATATCAATCATTTATTTCTATCAAGAGTAAATCTCGTGATCAGTATTTTCTCATCTTGAGTCGAGATTATAGATTATATTGTTTCATATATATATATA
>NW_017304185.1:446399-464906 GCF_001594115.1 Trachymyrmex septentrionalis | reverse complement strand
TAATGCAAAAATAATAGATTTCTTTTTACTACACCTTATACTTACGGTTGAACGTATGAATTTATGTCTTCCGATGCAGCAACGTCACACGAAATGCTTTTAAACCTTATCCACCCGTCCCCTCTCCTCTCCCAATTTTTCATCATTATTAGAAGAATCACCGAGAGAATCTTCAGATCCAAAATTCGATGGATAATAGACATGCAGGTCGGTACATACGTCTCTGCCAAGATACAAAATCAACTATAACACATGTGCCTAGAGTACACATATAAATTGATGATCTTATTTTCATTTTACTAAACGTTTTTACTGAAACGTAACCCTGATGCTGTATTTGATATTTTGAACACAAAATATTAATGCGTGTTAATATATTGCGGAAACCAAGTTCCCGGTTACGAATTAAATACGGGAGCGTAAACAATTACGGCCATTTTACACAGACTGACTTTCAGCAAAAAATCCTCGATATTTATATGACCGGTCAATGACATAAAAAATGCATGTTAGATTTTATAACAAAAGATTTTTAGAGGCATCTAGTGATGACATCAATGTAATCTGGCACTGCAAATTGCGATGTCAGCAAATTTGCAAGTTTCAATATGACCTTGCCAGCGTAATTTAAGAATTTTTTTTTCAAGAACATTTAACATGTTTTGGCGATGGCATTATCAATGTAATTTGATACAGCACACCTACATATTATAAAATGCAACATTTGCAATTTTATCAAAGTATAACTGCTTTGTTAGTGTAATTTAAGATTTTTTTCATGAATGATGATCATTAATATAATTGAATACAAATGCAACGTTGCCAAATAGTGCAATATCAACTAATATACAATTGTTTTATCAGCGTAATGTAAGAAATTTTTTCACGGATATTAATGTTTCGGATTAACATGTTTTGGCGATGACATCATCAATATAATTTGATACAATACCTGCAAAAATACAACATTTTCAATTTCATCAAAATATAGCTGCTTTGTTAGCGTAATTTAAGATTTTCTCAAGAGATGTTTGATATCATTAATAAAAATAGCGCACATAATGATATAAAAATAACAAGATTTAGTCAAATAACATCATTAGTCAAGCACAAGTGATAACATGGAGCACGATTTGAAGCAAGTTACCCTGCTTAATACAGAGAAGAATACAGTGCGTGGGAACAGCGATGCGACGAATTTATAGAATTGGAGGAGCACAGCTATATGAAACGCCCACAATTATCAATCGGTAATAGACAATCACTGATTGCATGTATCGCGCGACTCGAGAGTCTGAAGGAATCTGTGCGTGGAAGATTCATGTGGGCGCCAGATGCGGACTCCGTTGGCGCATCATCGAAACGGCGTTCGAAAGCCGTACTGACGGTGATAAACTTTAAACATATCGAGCCTCGCCGATTTCTCGAAGACACGAGCGAAATTGTGCTCGAGCATGTGCATAGTGTAATGCAACGATATGACTCTATAAAAATGAACACTGTTTTTAATGGTGAGTTCGTGGCGGGTGATAAACACGCGAACAAAAGTATCGCCATCCGGAACTATGAATTATATCAATACACCGATTGGCGCAAGTGATACGTGTTGCGCGTCATTGAGCCTACCTTATTATTACTGGAAGAGTTTTAGGAACGCGATAGCAGATGGGTATTGTCGCGTTTACTGAATTTAAACAAACAAGTGAATGCAAACAAGCACAATCCTCTGCGCGCGGAATGTCATATCAAACTCATGCGAGAAATTATGCTAAAGAGAGCGGTAATCAACGTGCAAACCGCGGACAATGCGTGTTTCGCAAATGGTCTGTTGTTGCCGCTCTACATCCAGCTCAAAAACATGTGAAACGGAAATCCTCGTATTCGCATTATACTTTGGTTCTAAATCTTGCGGACATCGAATTTCCAATGACGTTGAGTCAAATTAAGAAATTCGAAACTTTGATTTCCATCAACGTCTACACCATTGAAAAGGGAATTGTGCCGATACGACTCACCGAAAGAGGATCAAACATATAAATCTCTTGTACGCGAAGAATGACAATGTGGGACTATATATATGGGAATATATATATGTATATTCATTATTATTTATTTATATTATAATTATTTATATTATTTATATTATAATATTTTATATTGTATTTATTCTCATCCGGATATTTATCCCGATTTTTCGAGACGTGGAAAAAAACAATTTGATATATATATATACTGTATATAATATCAATCTTATACATGTTATTATATTTTAAACGATGCGAAAAGAACGTTTCAGAACAATATTTGATATTCTCACCAATAATAGCGCAAATTCCCATTAGCCCACTCTCTCTTTTTTTATTTATATTTTCATATTTTTATTCTTTTGTTTCAGATACGGTGCCGCTGACATCGTTACACATTTAAATGACGCCATGGACGCCCTATCAGGCTTAGAAGTACCACCGAAGATTTTAGGAAAGTCAATAGAAGATCCCAATAACAATGTATCATTTGTGCTGCAGCAGCAGCAGCAGCAGCAGCAGCAGCGAGGAGCTCAATTATAAAAATTTATAAAAATAATACATATATGTATATGCACATACACATATACATATAAATCAATAAATAAATAAATATACATATATACATATATAGATTACTTTGTTGTCAATATTTATTTGCTTTTTTCTATCCTTTCTCCGACCACAGCTTATTGTATTACGAGCATAGCATCGTGCGCTGATCATGTCCTTATCATGTATCGACATCACCACGTTCGACAGTACCACTGCAGTCTTATTAAGTAGAATAAAAACTTCCATAAGAATATGAAAAAATATTTCAAATTATTATTGCTATAAATTATATTTACATACAATATATATAAATATCTTTGCGTGCGAAAAATTAAACTGTGTTCGAGAAAAGAATAGCAACGCATAAAAAGATAGTAAGTATGGTAAGTATAGCACGCGGTGGAAAGGACCGGTGGATCGCGTCCGGAGACGGCGGTAGGAAGCGGCGACGACGGACCGCGTCTAGAAGCGAACCGCGCTCGAAGGCGGTGGCAAGAACCGGTGGCAGATCGCGCCTGGCGGCCATTGACTCCGCGGCACGTCTTCACCGTGACGCAGACGCAAGTTTCCGCATTTCCCGCGCTACGTAATTTCCGGTTACGTTATTTCCCGCACCCGGGACATCCTCGACCCCCCGCACCGCCATCTCCGCCCACTGTGACGTCATTTTCCTCCTCCTCCCCTGTGACGCCACCCCCTTGCCTAGTGAAATTATATAGTGACGTCATCCATCTTCCTTTCCCCTGTGACGTCATCTCTTTCCCCTGCAACGTCAGTCTCCTCACCTAGTGATGTCATCTCCTGTGATGTCATTTCCCTCCTCTTCCCCTGTAACTTCCCCCTCACCTATAGACGTCACCTCCTATGACGTCACTCCCTCCTCTCCTCGCGAATCCCCCGCACCTCACCTCCTCCCAAAGCTCCTCGGTTAGAATTGGCCTTGTTTACCTACTCAGGAATGGCCTAGTGCAGGCTTTTTTTGGGCGGATCTCGGTGATACCTATCTCTTCTATTCATCTTCTCTTTGGCCAATTTCATTATTTTCGAGTGGGTTAGTCTCTCCCCTACTACTGATTTGCACAGCAGCAGTGCGGGGAAATTTCCTAATTTTTTTTGCTTCGCGCTCGTCGTTGGTGAAACTTTTCTGTTGATACCCGTCTTATGGAATTCCCCTTGAGAGCTCCGAGGAGAAGGGGTATTCTTTATTTCTCCTTTGCTTTCCTTCCGATTACCTGCGACCACGTTTCTTGTGATACAGGGATGGCGACCTTCTATGGTGGCATTGATTGGCTCGCAGATCCCTGCCCGGAAGTGGAGACGAAATTTCCTTTTTTTCTCCTTGTTCCTTTAGCTTCTTTGTCATTTCCTTTGGATCCTTCTATAACTCTTGTAGGATGAGCTTCGTATTTTACACGGTCATCTTTCTTTGGTGCAGCCAGGGAGTGAGACCCTCCGAGCTTGGCTAACTCCTGTGATACGATCTCTTTAATCATATCCACCAAGGCTCTAGGAGTAGCTGGTTCCTTCGTTTTCCTCTTTCTTTCTCTCTTTGGTTGAGTGAGGGCTTCGGCCAAGGGGAGGGGGCGATTATTTTATATCTAAATTTTGTTGGATGATCCTCCAGGATTATACACTTCCCCTAGAGTGCAAGTCTAGTTGCCAGTGGCATTTCTTCCAGGGGGAGGGGGTGATATTCTTTAGCTAGTTTTCTCCTTCTCCTCGGTGATATCGATTTCCATTTGGATATCGATGTCCATATCCTTTCTTTATTCTCAAGTCTCAGACTTTTTCTAGCTTCCTCTTTGGTTGCGTTTTCCATCATTGGAGCGACGCATATCTTTCAGGATGTAGAGGAGGTGAGACCTGGGGTATACTCGTTGCTCGCGGATTTCTAGATCTCCCTCTCTTTTCTTAACATCCTAAGCTCCTAGAGATACCGCTCCGCCGCTTCAGATGCCTCAGATGTCCTTTTCTGTTCCTGATTCTTGGTTTCAAGTTTTTCCTTCAGGGCAGTTAGTTCCATTCTTAGCGCGCAGATCTCCTCGGAATTGGCATTTTCCCTGATTTTCTCCGCTCTATCTTTGAATATCTCTAGACATTCCATAATGGCAGCTGCAGCCAGCTTGAGGAACTTTTGATAGGTGCCTTTTAGGTTTGAGGAGGTCTTTGCAATTCTTAAGACCTCCATTTGGCATTCCACCTTCCTAGATAATTCGTCATAGGGCTTGTCCTCTACATCTTTTTTCTATTTTTCCAGATCGATCTTAGCCTTTTTCAGAAGATCCTCTTGACTGAGGCTTTTGATAAATCCTTCCCTAGCTAGCTGAAGTCCTCTCTCTTTCTCTTAGCTAAACGTATAACTTCCCTGCGTTAACATAGAGCCCTGTGGTACGAAGTTCTTTTCCTCCCTTCTTTTTCCTTATTAGATTGGTTTCCATCGCACTGATTTTGTCCGAGATTTGTCTGAATTTCTCTTCATGTTGAACGTCTCCTCGTCCGAGGATATCACGAGAGACCTCGGGTTCATCCTTCTCTTGTTCCCACTGTAAGAGGAGCTTAACCGATCCTTTTGGTCTGGTTTTTTGACTAATGACGGAGAGGAAGTACTAATCCGCTCTTGATTCTTGTTAACCTTTTCTAGTTGTTTCCGTTGCTCGCACCATTGTCCCCCTGCGGGTGTGTCAACTGGATCTTCCCAGCGAGTCCGAGGAACCCCCTTGATGAAATTGACTCACCGTTGTCGTCCGTCGAGGCGGTTGCATTGTCCGAAGACTCATCATCCGAGTATTTGTCCTCTCTCGGCTTTTTTCCTCCCCCCCCCATCCGAGAGAGCGGCTCCGCCAGTCAAGCGTGCCCTCACCCCTCTCCAGAGACATGACCTAGAGGGAGAGCCTCGAGTTTTCCCGGGGAATATGTCTCTGTACTGATATATGTCGGGCCCCAGGCAATACATCTGGGATGGATTCCGGTCTCTTACTAACCATGAAACTCCTCTTCCTACGACTTTCGGGGGTTCCTCACCTCCGACCACGAGGGTACCGTTGCGAATGGCGCCACCTCGGGACCCTACGGACGGGTCAGGTCACGGAGGCAGCGCCTTCTCCGGACTCTAATTACCGCGGCGACCAGCGCGTCCGCCGCGGGGGATCCGACCGACAACCTCCACCTAACGCCTCTATTTCAGAAGGAACGCCGGGCTACTAATTCTCTGTGATACGCCCCCAACCTCGACCTCGTCATACATCTGAGTAGCCCGCAGGCTGAGACCACATACCCCGCCTCGGAATACGTCCGAGCGGTCACGCGGCCCCCCCCTCCACGAGAGGGTCACGAAATACGTCCATGCGGCTCCTCGACCTTCTCTACAGACACAGTCTGCACCTCGCTAGAGAATCCCCAGTGTAATGAGCAAGGCTCTTGGGAACTTTTCCTTCCGATGACATGAGCCAGCCCGTAGCTACGAACACCCAGCATGTAGGCTGACTCGCCTTGCGGAGCACTGACGCTTCCGGGTGCGTGATCCCAAGGAAGCCTCTCCATCTCCTAAGGAGGAGGAGGAGGATCCCAAAGAAGTCCATCACCCGGTGGAGGTCGAATCTCACATCACACACGGGCAGAAAGTAAAGATTTCCCCTATCAGCGCCGTGCCACCGGGCGATTGTCGGAGCCGCCAACCCCTACCAGCACAATGGAGACCCGTCCAAAGGACAGATCTCCCAAGAGTACCCTCAAGGACTGAAGGACCCCTTTGGGGTACCGAACTCAGTATACAGACCTCCTCTATTTAATGGAGGGATCAGTACGGAATACAGTTGGCACTCCGAGCTGTGACCCAGGCCCGGAAACCCCCGCCAGCACGTGCTGACAGCGGCCACGGGCCGGAAGACGCCCGGGGTGAGTCTCCGCACAACGACAAGATTGTGCCCCACGCAAGGGATCCTTTGCGAGACTGCTAAACCTTTTTCTTGTTTTACATAGGAGGAGAAAAATCTTTGCACCGCCCGCCGTCACCCGAGAAGGACTCAAAGGGAATACCTATTGAGGGAAGACGCCCAACAGCCCGTATCATCAGGTGTGCCAGATTCAATTACACTGTGATTTCGAGAGATACACCGGGACGGCTGCCTACCTAAAAAAACTCCCTTGTCTAAGCAATTCATTCATGTGCAAAGGTACCCCAGAACTACCGACAGGTATTACGTCGGGACATCCTCAATATCAACGAGATAGCTTCCACCGCCCATACGAGAACTCCCGATGCTAAACTAAAACTAATCTAATTTAAAAAAAACACATTGATATATGTACAGTATATACAAACTGGATCCTCTACGAGGAGGAAAATTTCGAGGGGAGAGGAGGCAGGCACACACATAATCCTGGCCCTCCGCCTCCTTTCACGCTCCCTCTCCGCCTCATCACAACCCCGCAATAACTTGCAAAAGCCGTCCACACTTCAGCGGAGCTCACGATGGCTCCAATTATGTATTATACTCTCGATCCAGACCTAAATCCAAACCAAGAGCTACAAAAAGATTCCCCTCTCTACTGCCCACGGGGGATAATGAAGGAAGGTATGAAACGCGTTGTCGCTTCACTGCAATATTTATAGATTGGTGATCTAAACTTTTCAATCTGGTACAAATACGCCTCAAAACAACCATGACCAGTGATCATCTGTATTATCTATGTAAGGCCACCGTGGGCCCTTGCCATCCACTGATCCAGCCTAAGTACTAATGTCCCCCGAACTGTGGCCCCTAGCGCGGCGCCTCAAATAGATCATCTAGGCGATCGGATAATATCAAACGGGACCAGACGCGCGAGTAAAGGATATTCATGCAATATTGTCCTATAACTTTTAATTACCCTAAGGGCCAGTTGCCTCTGCATTCTGAATGCATTTCTACAAATTAATCGGTCAGCCGCCACTGTTTGCGCCCAAATCGAGGCGCCATACAACACCACCGACAGGACGACACTCGCATACACTCTACGCCTGAATTCACCCGGGCCTATGTTATCCGTGATTCTGGCCAGCGCCAAAGCCATATTCAAGGCTTTGAGAAACAAATGTCTAAAGTGTTCCCTAAATAACCACTCGAGTCCAGTGTTAGACCCAAATATTTTAACGTAGTTCCGACTCGAATCTCCGTAGACTCGCGCGTGGCATCTCCCACACGAAGACTATTGTCTCACTCTCAGTGAGATCCTAAGGTCCAGCCTCTATTATTCTAATGACAGTAGTCCCCAACTCAGCCCTTATCAAGACCTCGCGCATGGAAGGACTTTTAACCAAATTGAACATTCCAGAGGTAGATTCATATGTAAGATAGTGTCGTATCCTACATTCCAAAGAGTTGGTCCCAGGAACGCCACACCTTATGGGCGATCTAACATACTCATCAGTTTTATCTACATATGAAAGCCAACGGCCCGAAAGATAGCTGTCGAGAACATGTCTGAGGTATCCCAGAACCCCTCTTTCCATAAGAGCCTCCTTAATGACCGATTACGAGAGGGAATTAAAAACATTGGCTATATCAAATGATACAGCCAATACCACCCTTTCATCCCGCGCCTCGTCGTCCACAATCCTACGCAGCCTCCAAATTGCAACTACCGTCGATCTATGCGGCCAAAATCCGTATTGAGATTCCGAGATACTTCCAGATTCATCCAGACTCTGTCTAATATTGTATTGTTGTCGGCGTAGTAATACGGCCGAGGAGCACGCCGACCAACTCCCCGGTTCGTCTTCCATCGGCGTCAAGTTGGTGAACCGCCACATCGATGTAGGGAACAAACAGCAAAACTTCCCGCTAGAGAGAAGCTCACCCACGCATCGATGTAAGTGTCGATAACATCCCCCGCATTCCGCGCACAGAACACCGTACCACGGAGAGACCGAATGTCTACGACACATCAATCCACAGGGCACGAGATAACAGTTGCCCCTAGCTGGGATAACACCCAGAACCCGCCCTGTGGCCGCTATTGGACAGTTTACCCACCGTCCATTTATCCCATGGCCGCGCACCTCTACCACGGGACAGGGGGACCTTTTATAGAGGGCCCACCTCGCCGTCCGAGAGATTGGGTGCAATCTCGGACGCTCGGTCTCTTCCAGTGGTGCAAGGGAAGAGATTACGAGAGCTCAGGCATCGCGGGTTCGCTAAACCCGTAGCGGAATCATATCGAGATGCGACCGAGCAAATCGGACCGCATCCGAGATGATCCCACCCCCTGCGGGGAACCTAACCTAACCTAACCTTTTTTTTTTATTTGCGTAGGAGGAGAAAAATCTTCACACCGCCCTCCCCCGGGGGGACCCGCAAGGGGTACAACCCGGGGGGGGGGGGAGACGCCCAGCGGCCCGCACCACTGGGTGTGCCGGATTCGACCGCCCCGTGATCACGAGGATACACCGGAACGGCCGCCTACCGACTAAAAAACTCCCCCTGGTCCAAACAAATTCGACAAGGCATATGTGGGAGCACTCCGGAACCGCCTACTGGCATTACGTCAGGGTGCCCCCAAATGCGCGCGGGATGGCTCCCACCACTGAAACGCGGGTATCTTCTATTTACATCTATTTACACTTGTCCGCTCTCGCACACACGCGCAGCGAGTCCTGCGCGGGTCGCGACCAATCCGCCTTATGTAATCCAACGCTAACCGTCCACCACCATCGCATCCTGCGCGGGGGAAACACTCCCCGACGCAGGGACGATCGCGGCAGCAGGAACGGTCGCTCGCACCAAGCCGTTGTAAGGAGCGCACCCGTCTCCGTCAGCCCTGTGTCCAGCCGGCAAGTTCCTCGCCGCGCACACAGGGCAATGAGGCGAAGCCCGACAGTCGATCACCTTGTGCCCCTCCTTTCCGCATTTAAAACATCTATTGCTCCTGTCTACGGCGCTCCTGCAGTTGACCCTGGTATGTCTCACCGCTAAGCACCGGTAGCACTGGAGCCTCCTCCTGGCCAGCGGTATCAGTCGCATTCGCGACCACCCCACTCGCAGTCCTCCGTCCTTTCGTATCACCTCCGCGCAGAGCTCAGGGCACTGCAGCCACACGCTGTTGAGACCTCCCCCTCGGGGTCTCAAAGGTCCAACGCGCACGTCGCTCAGTGGTACTCTTCCTCGTGCCGCGACAGCCTCCTTGATTTCGTCGGCCGTTACGGACTCGTCCAAATCAACGAGACGGAACTCCAACCTTCTAATTGGGCGTATCACCCTCACTTCCTCTCCCTCTTTAAAGAGGGCGCTGAGCCTCTCCGCTAGAGAGTCCGCCTTTGTACCAGCGTTCGCTCCCGCGATCTCTATCAGTAGACCGCCAGTCTGCGCACGCCTTAATCTCGTGTCCGCTATACCCAGTTCCTCCAAGGGAACCTTCGTCCTTGCCTCACCCATGACCTCAGCGTAAGACGGGCCACCCTCGCTGCACCGTATCACTACAACCGCAGAGCTTCTCTTCCGAGTCCCAACACGTGCAGTCCATTTCACAGGAGCCACAGTTTCAGACCCAGATCTGGGACAGACCCCAGGATCCTTCCCAGAAACCGCAACATCCCGAGTCCCCCGCGCAGCTACCGCGAAAGACGAAACCTTCCTCACTGCCTTCGAAGCACCGGCACTGTCCGTTAACACGTCCGATACACTCGCAAATCACTGTCACTATTCGTCCCGCTCTTTCTCTTCTTCCTCTTTCTTCCTTTCCCAACTACCGACACCCAAGACTCTCTCTTCTCGAGGCCTGAGGGAGGAGGGCAATCCGGATGGTTCTCTCCCCGTGGAACGTGGACCTCCACAGAGGGCACAATCTGCTCCGTCCCATTCACCTGTCCTCCTCGCACCGAAGTATCCTCCGCAGTAGTGTCCTCCGGTATCGTTCAGGGTACTCCACCCAACGAAGGGTCGCGCGCCAGAGGGACATCCTCACTCGCGTGAGAACTACCCCCACCAACAGAAGAGGCCTGTAGCAGTTGGCCAGACTCCCCACGCTCCTCTCGTCCTTGCGCTCGACAGTCCAGAAGTTCCTTTCTTAAAGCCTCGACCTCTTTGCGAAGACTATCCCTCTCTTTCTGGATGATCTCCATTTGATCCCTGAGCGCCTTAACTTTGCGCTCGTGGCGGCTCAGACTCGAAGCTTCCTGATCCTCAGCTTTTTCCAAGCTCGTCGCCAAATACTGAATAGCCTGTTTGGCCACCTCGATTGCGAATTGAATCTAATCAAATACACACTCTTAATCTCAGTTTCCCGCTCTGTATTAGTCACTCTTCTCAATACCTTGAAAATCCTCGACACTATCTCCTTAGGAGTCCTCTTCGGTAACGGACGCATAACTATGTCCACTGCAACCCTGAGATCCGAGGGCAAAATCCCATCGAAATAACGCTTTTGTAACTCTCCATCGACGTAATCATCCGAAGCATCGGAATTCGTCGAATCGCTGGATCCGCTACTCGAAGTGTCCACCTCCACCACGTCCACAGCTCGTGGCCCACGCTCCCTAGGGGGACGTGACACAGCTCTTGGGCCGGTCCCTCTGGAACTACCCCTGTTTTCGCCCCTTATAGACACCGCGGTCTGGCCATCAGGCAAGAAGTCGCCCCTACTCTCTGACTTACCGATAGCCGACGCAGGCATTCTCTCCAAAGCCACCGACAGCTGCTTATGGCACTTCGCCGCTGCTGTTTTTCCCCTAACGGGTGTACCACACACACTCCAGTCAGTCGCTACCTCAGCGGTAGCCGTATCGGCCGCGGAGCCCGCCGGCAACCCCGCGACTCGCCCCTCGCTTGATTCCCCCTTAGGGGTCGATCGCCCGGAAGCGGGGACACTACCCCCGGGAAACCGTGACGAGCATCCGAATTCTCGTCGCTTCATAACCTTTTTTGAACCGCTCATATTGTATATAGTACCGGCGATGAAGAGGAAGCCGGGTGACTCGCCGGCCAATCACCCGACTCGCCTCTAGCGCTTCCCGCGACCCAGCGGACGACCGTCCGACGGCAAGGACGACACCGCCGAACGGCCGCAAGGCGAAAGTAGGTCGTTGCACCTACCTTCGTTCTTTCATCACTCTTCGACGAACGTCGATCGGCACACCTCCAGGATAGGGAGCAGAGAGCAAAACCCGAAGGCTAACCCACATCCTGGAGTATACTAGTCAGAGCCTGCACTGCGACAGTTCAAGTCCCTCAAAGGTCTCAGGCTATCCTCCATCCCATCGCGAGAGAGAACCGAACCAAGGCCCGAGGAATCGCACCATACTTTCTCTGTTAAACGTTACTTAGTCATTTCACAGTCCGTTCCACACAGTTAGTTGCATCCATGCGCTCCCCACTTGGCCGTTGTTGGATGATTCACCCATCACCCATTCATCTCGTAGCCGCGCACCTCTACCACGAGACAGGGGGACCTTTTATAGAGGGCCCACCTCGCCGTCCGAGAGGTTGGGTGCAATCTCGGACGCTCGGTCTCTTGCATGGTGCAAGGGAAGAGATTACGAGAGCTCAGGCACCGCGGGTTCGCTAAACCCGTAGCGGAACCATATCAAAATGCGACCGAGCAAATCGGACCGCATCAGAGATGATCCCACCCCCTGCGGGGAACCTAACCTAACCTAACCTAACCTTTTTTTTTTCCATGGGGAAATGCCGTTACGCATCCCCTCATCCTCGAAGGGAGGGTGAGGGGTATGTGGGACTCGGGGTCGTGAAGAATCACGAACCCTCATACACACTAAAACCCCATAGGAGACCTTCCTGAAGCGATATTGAGAGGGGGGCGAGGGTACGCCAGAAGCATTTCATCTCGCCCCCTCCCCCGCGTCCTTTCTTGCTGTCTAAAAGCCAAATTGGCTTTTGCGCTCTCGCGCACTACTTCTCGTCCTAACCCGGCCCCGACAGGCAGGGTCTCCGCTGCCTGTCGGGCTACTTTAGGGGGAGATGCTGGGGAGAGCAGCCCCCCACTACCACTCCCCGCACCCTGGCTCCTTGAACCCTACCGGTTCGCGAGCCACTCCCTGACCAATTGGTCCCGGCTTTGCCTAGGCGGGTGCGTTTCCGCCACCCCGCCACCTCCTCCTCTTTCCGCCTCTTGCGGTTCGAGAGCTGGAGGGGCTGTTTCTCTCCTCCTCTCTCTCTCTCTCCGCCCTTTCTTTGGCGGCCATCACTTTAATGGCAAACGTTGCTACGGCGCGCCAAGCGCTTTCTCCACTCACCATGGCTCTTACCAAAGCCGTCGGGGCCAGGTCCTGGCCCACCTCTTCTTGTACTTCCGCGCGCTTCTCGCTCCAGGCTTCGCAATCCTGGAGGGTGTGCTGCGCGTCATCCACGAAACTGCGCCTGCAGTGATGACATCGGGCACTTCGTTCCCTTCCGATCCTCTGCAGATAGGCCCCGAAACAGCCGTGGCCTGTTAATATCTGCGTGAGGTGGAAGGAGAGCTGCTCGTGTCTCCTGTCAATCCAAGCGGGGAACACGGGCCGGATTGCGTCCAGCGTCCGTGCCCCCGCCAGTCTTTCGTCTCTGAGAGACTCCCTCCAGCCCGCCAGGGCCTTAGCTCTCGCCCTGCGTCTCGCCTCCTCCATTCTCGTGGAGGTTATCTTTCGCCCTGCCGCTCTGAACGCCCTCCGCCAGTGGTACACCTCGGCGTACATAGTGGCCAGGCTCTCTATCGACGGGATGCCCGCTAGCACGGTTACCACGCTGAAGGACACCGTCCTGTATGCTCTCGCTATTCTCGAGGCTATGCGCCTCTGGCATCCATGGGTTATACGGCGCAGCTGTGCCGACCCATCCATCTCTTTCGCCCACACCGGTGCCCCGTACAGGAGCACCGAGTGGGTGACTGCGGCATAGACCCTCCTCACCGCCGCTCCCGGTCCTCCCAAGTTCGGCAAGAGCCTCGCCAGTGCGCACGCCATCCTGTCTGCCTTCGGAATCAGCTTCCTGAAGTGCGGCAGGAAGCTCCACAGCTGGTCCAGGTGCAATCCTAAGTATTGTACTTTATGGATTGTCCTATCTCAATCTCCTCCCCATCCACTGTGATCGTGTTCTGGGGTGGCCCTCCCGTGGACGCCTTGTAAAAGTACATCGCCTCGGTCTTGTGAGCCGCGACCCTCAAGCCCATCGCCTTAATTGCTTTTACCGTTCTGGCTGTGGCCAAACTGGCCGTCGCCAGTGCGTCTCCCCAGTCCTCCCCCGCCGCTAGCACCAAGGTATCGTCTGCGTAACAGACTATGGTGCAGCGGTGGGGGGGGGCAGCGAGGTCCGCAGGACCCTGTCGTACGCCAGGTTCCACAAAAGTGGACCCAGGACAGAGCCCTGCGGGACCCCTCGTCGCAATCTCTTTGACCGGACGGCTCCGGCGCTGTCCCTCCATTCGAGGGTTCTACCCTCGAGGTATTTTCTAATGATCTCTACCAAATATGTTGGTAGACCAAACGTCTCTTCCATCGCTCTCATGATCCACCTCCACGGGATCGAATTAAAAGCGTTGGAGATGTCTAGTGAGACAGCCAAAACTACCTCTCCTTCTTCCGTCTCAGTTTCTACCCATTCCCTGACGAACTTGATCGCATCCACTGTCGATCTGCCTTCTCTAAATCCGAACTGGCACTCGGACAGTTTATTTTTCCCCATGGTAGGGTTGCGTCTCAGTTGTTTTCCAATTCTGTCGGCTATGACACGCTCGAAGATCTTCGCGCTCTCGTCAATAAGGCAGATGGGCCTGTAAGACGAAGGGAGGCCCGCCGGTTTCCCCTCTTTAGGGATTAAGACCAGGGTAGCCTTTTTCCATATCTCTGGGAAGTGCCCCTCTCGGAGACACCCCTCCATCAGCTCCCTTATGTCCTCCCCGACATGTGGGATGGCCATTTTGAGGGCAGCTCCGGGGATGCGGTCGGGACCCGGCGCTTTGGCGACCCCCCCGATCCTTTTCACCGCCCACACCATCTCTTCCTCCTTCATTTGCCAGTTTTCCCTCCAGGGAGCCGGTAGCTCGTACCTCCGCGGGGGCAGTTCGTCGTCCCCCGGGAAGAGCTCCGCCACGATACGCTCTACTGCCTCCGGCTCCAGAGTCTCCGTTATCGGAGGCGTCCAGGGCTTGAGTCTACCCATGACCAACTTATAGGGTCTGGCCCATGGGTCCTTATTCAGGGTCTCGACGAACTCTGTCCAAGCCTTTTCTTTTGCGTCGCGTATTAATGCTTTCATCTCCTTTTTTATTATACCTCCCAGTACCTGGATGGGGGGGCGAGTTCTCGCTCCCCGCCCAAACTACCGTCGCCATCCCCTCCGTGTCCCCAGCCCAGTGGGGATGCTCTGGGACTCTGTAGGGTTCCGATATTATTGCCAAATCCCACTTCTCCTCGGCCATAGCTTGCAGCAGTAAATCTTGTGCCGCCGCCGTATGGTTTAGATTCACTTGCACCAGTTTTAGGGGCATTGCGGTGCAGCTATAGCTTCCTCCAAGCCTATTTCCATCGGGGTCTCTTCGCTACCCCTGCCAGCACTCGTAGATGTTATGCGAGGTGGCCTCTTCTTCTTCGGGGCCTCTGTTACCCCCGGTTCCGGAGGCGAGGTTTTTTGTACCCCAGAGGGGCCCTGCGAGATAGAGGAGCTTGGTGGTTTTGCCCCGCCTCTCCCCTCTCCTCTCCTTATGGGTGTAGCACTTGCTTTCCTGCCGGATTTCGCGTTGCACCCCCTGGATCCAATTTTATGGTCCGCCTTTCTTCCCGCCTCTTTGCACGAGGGAGACTCCGCCGGGCGGTCGCACTCCCTGGATTTATGACCAGCTTGACCACATCGATAGCAACATTGGCTCCTATCCGTTCCACTGTTGCATCTGGCACTTGTGTGTCCGGCCTTTAGGCACTTGAAGCACTGCACCCTTCGCTGTTGTAGAACGTCTACCAGGTAGGAGAGCCATCCGATCTTTATCCTTCTCTGCGCCGTAATTTTCCTTGCCGTCAGTATAGGACATTGTATCCACGCGATGCCCTGTCCCAGTCCGCCTGCTGTCCGCCTAATGGGGCCTACCTTCACCAGGTCCTTGGCGCAAGCCCCTAGCGTGGCTATCGCCTCCGCGATTTCCGCATCCCGCATTCTTCTCCCCTGACTCGCCATCTGACTTCTTCTTCTTTTGGTTCTTACCAGAACTACCTTTTGCCTCTGTGGGACCCTTCCCACCGGTCTTGGCTACTTTTATAGTCTCCCCATTGACCACGCCTAACTCCCTAAGTACTGAGACAATAATACCCCTTACGTCATTGGGGTCCGCGTGTCCATCCTTGTCGCCTTCCCCCGTTCCCATGGGGGGACCCAGCAAACCGTCGTCCAGATTTCTGGACGCCACACCCATGAGCGGGGGCCTGAACACCGGTGGCAAAGGCTCTCCGGTTGCCTGGTCACTCGTAGGACCCGCTTGTGCCCCCCCCCCGTGTCCATTTCCGTCGCCTGTGGACCTTTCCCTGGATCCTCCATTTCCATATCCGACTCGTGGTCGGAATCGAGGCGTCTTGCGTGCCTCCTCCTCTCTCGGTCGGGGGACTCTATAATCCTCTGAGCCCTCAGCTTCTTGTTCTCTTCTTTGGTTGCCCTCAGGTTTTTCTTGAGGACTTCCAGTTCCTTCCTAAGGACATTTATCTCTATTCTCATCTCCTCGAGTATCCCTGAATTCTGGGTGCCCTGGGCCCTCTCGCTCATCACAGTGGTTGCCGCGGTTATTTTAGCGGCCGCCTCATAAAGCACTTTTATAGTCGTTCCCTTTAGGTTGTTGGCGGTGTTTGCCAACTTCTCTATCAGGTTGACTCCTTCATCCACAGCCGTGTTCAGATCATCCGTTGGTTGATCTGCATATTCTTCTATGAACGCCTGTTTCATTGCTCGGGACTTTTTGGCCCTCTTCTCGGGCAGCTGGAAATCGGGATCCATTGCCGCTCTCTCCGCTTCTCTCAGCGAGTTTAGTTTGAGGAATTGCTTCCTCGTTTCCCTTGGGTCGATATTAAATCGACCCCTATGATCCCTGATCTGGTAAAATTCCGTGCCCTTACATTTCTTCGTATCGGGTCATCGTCGTCATTTTCCATGATCTCCGAGCCCGAATTACCCCCCTCTCGCTCCTTCCGCTTCATATCCGCGATCGCTGCGGCTGTTGAGTCCGTAGTCCAATAGATGACAGCGATGTACTGGACTCTGATCTCGCTAGCATCACCTGCGATGTGCTTGGGGTTTGTTGTTCCCCCACTTTCTGCGCAGAACTTGGAGCGCTTGCAGCTTGGTTGTTGTGTAGCCATTCCAGGACGATACTCGCTCCTTCCAACTTCTTGTTCCCCATCTCGCTCCTCTTCTTCGTCGGTTTTTTTAGTTTAATAGCGGATTCCATTCCTAGTAAGATTTCAAAGTACGGTTCGCCCATCATGGGAGCCCCACCGCGGTGGGGCATCTTCCCCGTCGTTAAGAAGCCCTATTGACCCACCCGGCAGCCGAGAGGCGGTCTTCGGATGGTCAGTCCTAGCCGGGTGCATGATTCTACTAAAAATGTTACGGGATAGGCCCGCGCCAAAAATTATGCTAGAGGTTTAACGTCACCCCTATTACCGGCTGCCACCCTACCGACGGGCGCTTCACCGGCCCCGGGCTAGACAGTGCCGCGATTTACCCGCCGCGGCATGCGTATGAGGGGACGTTGACCGGGCACCCCTCCACGCGTGCGCCTTCCGTCCGCCTTTGACCCCCGGATAAGCTTCGATCAAGTCGGTGGCAGCGGTCCTTCCCACTAGTATGCGTGCCGGCTCACGGGACCTTTGCCTCGCCGAGGCCAGAACTTACAGTTACCCTTATTACCCCGGCAAAGGCCCAGGTACTCGACTTACCGCCGACCCCGGTCAGGAGGGAACTATCCCTCCCTTGGTTAGTCTCCTGGGAATCGCCAGCGGACTTCCACCGCACCTCATTCAACTATCACCATTCATACTATGTACCCCATCTACGCGGGGTACGGTGGGCTCTTAGTAAGGCATCCAAGTTGGACCCAAAGCCCCCTCGCCACGACAAGGCGGCCCACCACGAGGGAGAACCTAACCTAACCTAACCTAACTTAATCTAACTTAACCTTTTTTTTTTTTTTTTTTAAGGAGGGGTATGTGGGGCTCGAGGGCACTAATGAGATGCCCTCACTACCCACTAAAACTCCTAGGGGGGCCTTCCCAGCGCCAGGATGAAAGGTGAGAGCGGGGATTAGTGGTGACATTTCGTCCCGCTCTCACCGGCGCCAACTGTTTACTCGGTTTATAACTGTTGCTCCTGTTGGAGCTCCTTCCCATGCCCGGCAGGTAGGGTCCACCCACTACCTACCGAGCCTAACTCGAGGGGGGGCACACAGTGTGATGGAGGAGCCCCCGCTTCACGCCCCCCTTCTACTGGAGGCCTTTGTGTTAGCGCAGGCGACCGATTTCTACGGAGCTACAGGAAGAGGAGGAGTGGCAGCAGCCGCTCTTTCCCTCTCACCATCTTCCTCATCACCGCTGCCAGCGAGAGGTCCTCTCCAATCTTTTCCACTAGGGACAGGCGTTGCACCCTCCAGGCCGGGCACTCCCGGAGGGTATGGTCCGCCGTGTCCCTCGCGTCGTCGCAATGATATCAGCGATCCGTTGCCTCCCTGCCTATACTGTGCAGGAACGCCGCGAACACCCCGTGGCCCGTGAGCACCTGGGTCAGACGGAACCCGAGGTGACCGTGCCCCCTGCCTATCCATTCTCCGAGGATCGGGCCCACCGCTTCCAGCGTACGTTCGCCGGCGCGACGCCTGCGATCCGCCAGGGATGCCACCCACTCCTCCAGGGCCGCGGCCCTCGCTCTCTCTCTATGGATGCGCATCCTCTGCGGCGTGGGTATACCCCTCGCCTCCCTGCACGCCC